>NC_059304.1:11623892-11756392 GCF_017591435.1 Portunus trituberculatus | reverse complement strand
CTCTCTCTCTCTCTCTCTCTAAGAATGCAACCTTGAAAACTGCCCATTCATCAAAGTAACTCTATTTCAATTATATTCCTCCTCTGTTACATTTCAGTCTATTACCTCGTTCTCTTAATTCCCAGCTTGTCAACACACCCTTACGTTCCGCGCCACCTCCAGCGCAACCACACTACCCCTGCCACCACCACCACCACCACCATTATCACCACCAACAATCCTCCTTTAAGTATCGTGCACAATATTATACTCCAAGATTCTTTACCTCATTATTCTTCCCTTTAACGACTTCCACACCCAAGCAACACCATCACGACAATAGCAACACACCCAACCACTAATAACACATAGTAACGCATTCAACACATTCATAGCACCAAAACCCCATCACACCGCGCACCACAACCACCACCACTACCACCATCAACACACCCCCGCACCTCCGCTACAATTGCACGCCCACACGCTGACAGTGGAGCGACAGTATCCATTCTCCAGGAAACCAGAGAGTTGCCCCACAGTCCCAATTAGGAAGCAGCAGCAGGCGGAGTCATGATAGAAATGTCAACGCCACAGGGACTCACAGCGGGAATGCATGAGAGAGAAGGAAAGGGACAGGGTAAGCTGGAGGATGGTTTACGGGGCGGAGAGACTATAGGGAGAGGAAAAGCGGTCAATGAAGAGAATGGAAATACTGTAGGATACGAAGAGCAGAGCGCTGGAGAAGACAAAGACCATGGAAGAAAAGACGGAGAAAAAGAAAAGTGACAGAGAACAAGAAAAACGATGGTCGGAGAGACAATGAGAAGAGAAATCAATAAGAGGACAAAGAGAAAAAATGGCAGAAAAGATCAAAAAGAAAAGGAAAATAGGAGAGGACAAGAAGAACGCGTATCGGAAGAACTGATAGGCAAAAAAATGGCAAAGATAAAAGCAATGGAGGGAAGTTGAAAAGGGAGGTACAAAAGCATAAGGAAGGAAAGAAAGAAAGAAAGACCTGAAAGAAAAAGGGAGCTGAGAGAAGGTAGAAAACACGAAGAGGAGGGTGTGGGAGGACAAGGAGGATAACCGTGGAAATTACATGAGTGAGACAGCGAGAAGAGGACGTGGATTGAAGGTCAAAAGGAGTACGAGAGGAAGAAGACGAAGAAGAGCGCTAATGAGAGAGAGAGAGAGAGAGAGAGAGAGAGAGAGAGAGAGAGAGAGAGAGAGAGAGAGAGAGAGAGAGAGAGAGAGAGAGAGAGAGAGAGAGAGAGAGAGAGAGAGAGAGAGAGAGAGAGAGAGAGAGAGAGAGAGAGAGAGAGAGAGAGAGAGAGAGAGAGAGAGAGAGAGAGAGAGAGAGAGAGAGAGAAGAGAGAGAGAGAGAGAGAGAGAGAGAGAGAGAGAGAGAGAGAGAGAGAGAGAGAGAGAGAGAGAGAGAGAGAGAGAGAGAGAGAGAGAGAGAGAGAGAGAGAGAGAGAGAGAGAGAGAGAGAGAGATTCAGAATAATAAATAATGACCGTGAGCGATTTAAATAATTAGGAATGTCTAGGAATCAGGAATGATGGTAACGAGCTGCATCTCAGAAGTTAGTGCGGCACGGAGCGAGAGTTTATGCAGCGGCTAACGAAGGGAAGAGACTCGGAGGGGCAATAATAAGCAATAATCGTGAACATAAAGAGGTACAGTAGTGTTGAAGGTGATGTGTGTGTGTGTGTGTGTGTGTGTGTGTGTGTGTGTGTGTGTGTGTGTGTGTGTGTGTGTGTGTGTGTGTGTGTGTGTGTGTGTGTTAAGAGATACTAATTTGAGAAGTGTTGGTGTATACTAATGCGTTGCTTGAATGAATACTAAAAACACGTTGCTAAGATTTAATTAAGATAGATGAATGGATAAATACATGTCTGTTACTGAGAAATACTGCAGATTCTTTACTCGAATATTACTAAGAATGCCTCTTTAAAAAATATATATTGGAAATTGTTATCATGCACGACAACACGACCAAAGTTTTTTCAAAGCAAACTCCTGAAACAAAAAAAGGAATAGTAATATAAGCAAATAAAATGATACCAGTATTTCTCCCTTTTTCTTCGGAAATTGAGAAAGTGACATGAGATCAGGACCTAATTTGGCCGCCAGTCTGCTGATCCCTCCGCGGCGCTCACGAAATCATTAGCATGACAAACTAAGCCCGAGTCTGGCGAGTATCTGTCAACATTTATCTTACAGGTAACTATTTCCAATCTTACTCAAGTCTTGCTCCACTTCCTGAGTATCTCGTTTCTTCTTGTTTACTGTTTTTTTCACCTCTTGATTTCTTGTTAGCATTTTTCTTCCAATTTTCTTATCTATTTTGTGTTCTTTTGCATCTTTTCTTTTTCTTTTAGAGAGAGAGAGAGAGAGAGAGAGAGAGAGAGAGAGAGAGTGTGTGTGTGTGTTCTTTTGCGGTGAAGGTTAGTTATCTACTGACCTGTTTTTCTAATTTTCTTTCCTCCTTTTCCTGCTCTCTCTCTCTCTCTCTCTCTCTCTCTCTCTCTCTCTCTCTCTCTCTCTCTCTCTCTCTCATAACGATAATTACAAAATGTCGGCGAAGAAAAGCCATAAAAAGTCACAAAATACAACACAAAATCATAACAGATAAGATAAACATACCACGAAAGAACAGCAACAGCACCACCACCAGTTCCACCACCACCACCACCACCACCACCACCAACAACAACAACAACAACAACAACAACAACAACAACTAACGTCAAGACGAACAATATACGGTCGTAACTTTCAATCTTATAACCTCTGACCTCCTAAACTCTAAGCTATCGATCATAACATACTTGAAGAATTACGTAAAGCTTCTCCTCCTTTTCCTACTGCTACTAGTACTATTACTCATCTTCCTCCATTCTTCCTCCTCCCTTCCTCTCCTCTCCTCCTATGGGAAAAGCAAGACTGATATTAGTTTACTCCCGAGGGTAAATTACCTTCGACCGTCCTTAGCAGGCTTCTGTGTGCGGTACAGGCAGTGAGGTTTATTAGTATCGGATTACTGACTTTTTCCCTTCCACCCTGAGCTGACGAGGAGAGCCGCCTCTTAAGGTAAAATTGGTAAGAATGCGTTAAGGGATACTATTTTTTTTTTAAGTATGTTAAGTGTTGGGTTCTATCTTTCTATTTATGTTGGGTTATGTTGGATTCTTTCTTTCTATTTATGTTGGGTTATGTTGGGTTCTTTTTTTCTATTTATGTTAAGTGACAGTTTCTATTACGTTCAAAAGCTTTTCGTCTTATCATTTCCTCTTCTCTGACTAATTGTCTTCGGCCTCTTTCTTACTGCCGCAATGTTGCTTCTCTTGCTATCTTCTACCGTTATTTTCATGTCAACTGCTCTTCTAATCTTGCTAACTCCATGCCTCCTCCCCTACTCACGCGGCCTCGCTGCACTTTCTTCTTTCTCTCACTCCTATTCTGTCTAGCTCTCTAAATACAAGAATCAACTAGTATTCTCAGTCATTCATTTCTATTTCTGATAAACTCCGAACTACTTACCTGCTTCTGTATTTTCGCCTCCCTATGACTTAAACTCATTCAAGAGGGAAGTTTGAAGACACTTACCTCGTACTTTTGACTAAGGCTTTCGACCTTGTTCGGAAATCAGCACTTCAGTGGGCTTTTTATTTATCTTCTTTTTTTTTTTTTACTATCGCAATTTTTGCTAGTTTTGGCCGGTTCTCCTCGTGCATAAAAAAAAAAAAAAAAAAAAACGCTAGACCAACACACTTCACTGAGACAAGGAATATTAAGCACAATCCAGGAACAGACTCATTTTTTCCTCCTTCCCAACGAATCAAACTCCGGGAGCTGCCTGTGAAGCTAATTAATTAACGACCAAGCTTTCTGCACACACACACACACACACACACACACACACACACACACACACACACACACACACACTTTTCTCTCATCATTAGCTCCACGTCTCTATACCTATTGTTGTCCCGGTCTATTAGTTTTCTCTCTCTCTCTCTCTCTCTCTCTCTCTCTCTCTCTCTCTCTCTCTCTCTCTCTCTCTCTCATTATTATGAATACTCGTGCGTAACAAGTCTATCTACATTAATCTTCATTCAGCTCTTCTCTCACACAAGAAGTTTTCAATACTCTGGTAATTAACCTAATCATGAGAGACAAAGGAATAAAGGAACGAATGATTTAGGACAAAAACACGTGGAGAAAGCTCATTAAAAAACAGTTACCACTAACAGGAATCTAAAGTTAGAAGAAATCTGGTAACTAATCACGTGCCTCATCTGTGCCGCTCCTCTCTACGCCATCCTTCCAGCATAGCCCCTCCATCCGCCCCTCTAACACCAGCGCTCCCTATTCAAGGAGTAATTAATCAATTACAAAGCGTTTTTTTTTTTTTTTTTAACATATCCTGTTATTTAGAATATTAGTTTATTGGAGATGTATTTGTTTCACGTTATGCCCGAACAGAGCATTAATCAGCGCACCGCCAATACTGTTGTACTCGAACACAAAGCCCTGGAAGCCATTGTCCTGCCTCCCCGCACGCTGCCTCAGGTCTGCTTCACATACTTCGTCTTGCTGTACACATTTACATTGTTTAGTTTTGTTAAACATTATCATACACAACAGACAAATAAATAAATAAATAAATAAATAATTAAATAAATAAATGAATAAATAAATAAATAAATAAATAAATAAATAAATATATATATATATATATATATATATATATATATATATATATATATATATATATATATATATATATATATATATATATATATATATATATATATATATATATATATATATATATATATATATATATATATATATATATATATATATATATATATATATATATATATATATATATATATATATATATATATATCTCTTTACGGCAGACGAGGTTAAATGCAAGAGCAACCTCAGCATTGTCTATTTTCTAGTTAGTTTTTTCAATTTGTCTAGCTAACTCTCTTTTTTCAACTGGTAGTGCTCCGAGAACCTGTCCAAAAGTGGGCTGTGCGAGGACAGCTCCTCGGAGCACTACCATTTGAGAAAAGAGAGTTAGTTAGACAAACGGAAAAAAAAATAACCAGAACGTCTGTCGTAAAGAGAATTTACTTCCTGGCTACACTGATATGTATATATATATATATATATATATATATATATATATATATATATATATATATATATATATATATATATATATATATATATATATATATATATATATATATATATATATATATATATATATATATATATATATATATATATATATATATATATATATATATATATATATATATATATATATATATATATATATATATATATATATATATATATATCCCTCAGCCCTCATCGTGCGGCTGCTGACGGGACGCTTCATCGGTGAGTACGACCCCACGCTGGAGGCGGTGTACAGCTACCAGATCCCCCTGCCCGGCCACACCTTACCGCTCCAGGTCATGGATACCGCCGGCCACGTGAGTGATGGCCACATTTGGTTGTTGTTGTTGTTATTATTATTTTTATTATTATTATTATTATTATTATTATTATTATTATTATTATTATTATTATTATTATTATTATTATTATTATTATTACCGTTATTATTATTATTTTATTATTATTGTTATTATTATCATCATCATTATCACTGTTATTATTGTAGATAATATCAAAAGAGCATTAGTGTTACCATTCGAGGATTAGATTAAGTGAGATTGGATTTACATTACTTCAGTTCCTCTCTTTCATTGTTAATTCTTGTATCGTTTAGACTTGAAAAACATCATATTTCAGCCCAGTCATTTGAAATTAGAATGCTTAAGTTATTTACAATGCTACTGCCATTGTTATTTACATTAGTTTCATCAGTGTTACTGAAGTCATAAAATTCATTCCCACTCACACATGAAATCACTAAATCCCGCTCCAAACATCAGGTCACGTTCCTCAATATCACGGATTTCACTGCAATAAAACCCCTGAACCTCACCCATGTAGGACTCTGCTCTATATACTTTTAAACCTTCCCCTGCTGCAGGTGGAGGTGGTGGAGGCCGGAAGGGAGCGGCAGGTGTCGTGGGGCGAGGGCTTCATGCTGGTGTTTTCCCTCACATCCCACGACTCCTTCATCTCCCTCAACCACCTGCGCCGCGTGATCCTGGAGCTGACCCCCGGCTCCCCGCGGCCCATGGTGCTGGTGGGCAACAAGGCAGACCTAGTCCACGCCCGGGAGGTGAGCGACGAAGAGATCCGCGACCTGGCCAACACGTGGGGTTGCGACTACTTCGAGGTGGCGGCCCCTGAACCCTGGCAGGTGGTAGTGCGACCTTTCGCCGCCATCTACCAGGCCGTCCTCAACGGCCGCGCCTCCCACTGATGACTGACCCTTAGAAGTATCGGAGGAACGAAAATCCTGCACTCTGCCAGATGAGCGGTCATCTCAAGGGGCAGATAATGGAGAAGCTCCACTCAGTGGCCTCGCTAATCTTGTGATAATGAAGGATGATAGGTCCCAGCGGCACGGGTCTGATTAACTCGTCTTCTCCCACCGAGAAATGGTAATTAATCATCCCCAGGTTCCCGACACTCCGGCAACTTATAATTTGATCACTTGCAATAATTCGTGAGTCCACGAATTACCAAACTAATGTTAGATCTTCCCGATGGCTCCCTACACACTCAACACACGATAGTCATTTTGAAACCTTAAAAAAGAAAACATAAAAGCCTACTCAGGGGTCATAAATTTTTATTCACGCCGCAGAACCAGTGAGACGCAATAACCTGGAGGAGGTCTAATGACAGCCTGCAAACCATCAGCACTCACAAGGTGCAATCAGAATAAATTTCACTGGTGTTACATTATTTGTGTTGTGTAACTCCGGTGGGTGTGTTGCAAAGGCTCGATCGCCACTGGCCATCCTGTAACGAAGTGATGGTGCACAATGAGAGAACAATGAGCGAGAACAATACGACATAATCAGTTGGCAGCATAACAGAATGACCGCCACGATACGTTTCACATATTTTTCTCTTCTTTAAGATCGATACGACGGTAACGCAGCGTTGGAGAAGGACGGCGTTATGGTTTCCTGAACTGTTTTGTCACGTATTACCTCCTAAATAACTGCTGTGTTCGGATAGTCATCGTATGCTCTGCTTGACATTATTACGAGTATAATCCTGTGAAATCCAAGCCTGTCTATCTAAGTGGGTTGAGAAATAGTGCTGTGTTGGAGTGAAAATGTGGTACATTGTATGTTATCACGTGGCAGTCTGCTGATGTGACACATATGTATGCAGAATAAATATATACCAAGGAACTTGTATTTTTTTTTTTTTTTCAGCTATATAATACCAGGAAGGGAAGTGGAAACGGAGCAAGTTAGCAGATATGTCTGTTAATCCGTTCATCCAAGGTTCAGAATGCAGAATGCAGAAAGAAGAAAATTAAATAAAAGAATAACCAGATCTTTCCTTTCTTTTCCAAGAACACATGAAAAAGCAGCGATCCAGCAAAAAGGAACGAGACAAATCGAAGATCTGCGATGGTAACATCCGCTTTTACGTTTGACTTCATACTTTCACCTTCTGACCTCATGATCTTGCTGCGGCGCCAAAACTCAATCAGTCAATCAGTTTACACCTTAACTCATAATGCAGGATCCATATTTGAATCCATAGGCGCATCCACATCTATACTAAAAGCAGACTGTTTATCGCTTCGTGCTTGAGAATGCTAATAACCACGACGCCAAACACAAGCTAAGTTGAGACGGGTTCACCGAGGGAAGGCAAAGGCTACGCAGCTTCGGTATCTCCCTCTCACATGATAAATATAATCTTAGTACACTATTTGTTCCTGAATGTCACTTCACCGATATGTTACCTCTCTCTCTCTCTCTCTCTCTCTCTCTCTCTCTCTCTCTCTGTGTGTGTGTGTGTGTGTGTGTGTGAGAGAGAGGATCCTTCATTTTAGGACAATTAGTCAGTTCAGGAACCGTATCCATCCACTCACTTTCCTTTGTCTGCCTCCTCTCTGGACATTTCTTCCCTCTAGTCACTAGTGTCATCAACCCACACGTTCACCACTCATTCACCTCAACTTTCCCTCCCTTCTCTCCTGGACATCTCTTCTCACTCGAATCTTAAGCCCTTAAGCACACTTGTTCGTCAACGATGAAACTACAGTGCGACATATCTCTAAAAACGCGCTGCTCCAATCTCCTCTCCCTCTCAACTAAACCACAATTTCTTTCTTCCACTATTCCGTACGGTGAATGGAGATCCACGCACACTCGCATTTTTTTTTTTTTTTTTCCTCCTCTCCGTCTTTCACTGCTGACGCAGCTGTGCACTCATGGAGATTCAGGAACTCCGATGGGATTTACCTCGGGATATGTATACGTGCCCAGGAAGGAAAGTTTATGTAGAAAGTGTCAGGAAAGCATTTTCTCAATTGTCGTTCGGTCAGCCAGTCAAGCAACTAATCACTGCGCAAATCAGTCAAGCAGTCATTTTCCAGTCAACGCCATGATCAGTCACTACGATGATGTACATTCATACTATCAGTCTGTCCCAGACAAACTTGATCAGTCTGAATCAGGCAACTCAGAAATCAATTGCAGAGAGAGAGAGGGGAGGAGAGGCATGTGATTAGCTGACCAATCAATGTCAATTAGTCAGTCTACCATCAACCATATAATTGCCAAGCAACAACTGTAGCAACAAATCAAGCAACACTGACACGGTAGCCGCTCTCTAAATACAGCTTACAACCTGCAATTTTGTCCTTTTTTTTTTTTTTTTTTTTTTTTACGTCCGGTTTCTCTATAGTATTAGGACGGTGCTTCCTGACAGAGGACTTCGGTTTTGCCATATGAAAACCGTTACCCCGAGCCTAACCCCGGACCGTGGCCAGGATTCGAACTCATGCTTGAGGGTCCTGCGGCTCCCAAAGCAAGCGGTCCCACTATACCACGGCAAGTCCCCGCAAGTTGCGTCTCCATACCCTATTCAAATATCCTGGTCGCTGATGGATGAGCTGGTCGCCTTGCCCTAAAGAACAGAGAATAGTAGCTACTGCTGCTACTTGCTTTCAGTAACGTGATGGCAGCAGCCAGACCTCACTCCGCCAGACGTTGGATTGCCAAGTAAACCACCCATCTTTCAACCACTCCTTTCTTATCTGTCCCACTGCTTATTTTTTTTCTTTTCAGTGAATAACGTACCTGCTCATGTGCACGCGAGTCTTCTCAAGAACACTCAGTCACCATACTACAAGTACACATCAGAGGAAAACGAAGAACCTGCAGGATCGTGCACCCAGTGCTTCCACTTTCAAAGAAATTTCCTTATTTTAGGGAAATTTTTATGTCACAAGGATCATGTTAAGGAAATTACTAAATCAAAGGAAATTCTAAGGAAATTGGCTTATTTCATTAAAATATATAAATTTTCTAGCAGCAGAGCATAGCCAGAGAACTTGGATATGACCATCCTGATGTAAGATCGTTTTATTCCCACTGCAGAGATTTTCTAAGAGAATGTGTAGGGTAGATCCTCTCTAGATTTGATAACATTGGAGATTTTGATTTTTTATCTTGCCTATCTCCTGAAGTAGCCCAAAATATAACTCTTCCTTCACTGGCCCCTATTTTTTAAAGGTTGCCATACTTGAAGGATGTTGTTGACCTACAGCAAACAGACCTTGAATGGAGACAACTATCTGAGTTCTAGTGTGTCAAAAGTTTAGATCACAGTGTGTTTTGGCAGTCAGTTTTGAAGCTAAAAATATAGCAGGAATATACAAAATCCACAGCTCAGCAGGATGGTTTCACTATTGTTCTCACTCCCTTACTCAAATGCAGCTGTAGAAAGATTGTTTAGTCAGCTGAAACTGATTAAGAATGACCATCGAGCATCACTTAAGAATGAAAGCGTACTTGGTCTAATTACAGCAAAGACAGCTTTCCAGAAGAAAGTTCAACATCAGGCTGCAGTCATAGATCCACCACATAGTATGCTTAGACTCCACAGTAAAATGAAAGCCAGTGCAGATAATGATCAATGTTCAAATATCAGAAAACTATTCCTAAGCGGTTTCAAGGAAAAATAATGTTTACAATTTAGTATCACTGTTGGTATGCCATATAAGGAAAGAGATGGGGAGAGCCAGACTCTGCCAGAGAGGAAAGTTGTGTTGTGTTACCTTTGTGACAGGAGTATAAATTTTATATTTGTAGTTTTGTTTATTGCAACAATGCCCAAAGAGAAGAAAATGTATTTTTTTGGCATGTAGGATACAGTATATTTATTCATACCACAGAATATAGATTTTCATAGTCTTATTAATTGCACCAAAGAGAAGATTGTGTATTTTAAGTTGGCATGTAGGATATACCCTGTACCATGGACCTCTGTAACACTGGAGTCCAGTGTTACAGAGGTCTATGGAATCTGTGTAATTTATGTGAAAGGAACATATATTGTTATAGTCTTATTGTACCAAAGAGAAAGAATACTTATTTCAGTTGGCATGTAGGATTTATTTATTAACATTAAACAAGATGTGAATTGTTTTTATGAATTATGAATTATTTTTATGAATTTTTGTGAATTAATAAGTAATTGTTAAACAATTAATTAAACGATTAAAAAGACAAATAGTACTTTTATATGACAACCTCTGTTTAGCTTGAATGAAAAGAATGCAAAAAATTATACCTAAGAAAGTTAGGGAAAATATAAAGAAATGTTGGATTGAGGTCAAGGAAATCTAAGGAAATTTTACGAGAGGTTAAAGGAATTTAAGATTTTGGGTATGGAAGCACTGCGTGCACCACCAGCCACAAGTCTCACAGTCTCATTCACTCATTCCGTTTCAGATAAAGTGATTCGAAACAAAGATGCCACTTCCATTCACGAATATGTTTTGTCTCATTCCCTGGGGCTGACTGCAGACCTTACACTGCAGACTTGGTAAACCTAACTGACAAATCCAAAGTAATCAGTCTGCAATATGAAGGTTCGTTCTTTTTGATGTCATGAGCTTGATGAAAAGTCATACATCGGGCAGAGGAACGGGAGAGAGCTCGAGATATTTCAAAATAACTGTCAGCGCATGCGTAACACTGACCCCATTTTCTCTCTCTCTCTCTCTCTCTCTCTCTCTCTCTCTCTCTCTCTCTCTCTCTCTCTCTCTCTCTCTCTCTCTCTCACACACACACACACACACACACACACACACACACACACACACACACACACACACACACACACACACACACTGGTAGCTCAGTGGCTTCACAAGCCAAAGGACCGGGGTTCGATTCCCCGGCCAAGTGGAGATATTTGGGTGTGTCTCCTTTGACGTGTAGCCCCTGTTCACCTAGCAGTGAGTAGGTACGGGATGTAAATCGAGGAGTTGTGACCTTGTTGTCCCAGTGTGTGGTGTGTGCCTGGTCTCAGGCCTATCCGAAGATCGGAAACAATGAGCTCTGAGCTCGTTCCGTAGGGTAACGTCTGGCTGTCTCGTCAGAGACTGCAGCAGATCAAACAGTGAATTACACACACACTTATAGATATGGAGACCAGACAGCACCTGTAAAACACAACTAAGTAAATACAACTAGATAACACACACACACACACACACACACACACACACACACACACACACACACACACATTCCATTAGATAATTAAGATTTACCATATATAATGATAGGCTTATAAGGGACATTGTATTCTAAAACAAATACATACTGAAAATATGTCCGTAGTAAGATAAAGGTGAAAAGGAAAGACATATAGAACCATGTGTTTATATAACCCACACAGAGTACCAAACAAGGCCAATCATTATTCTTTGAAAATAGAATAGCATTAAACACGTTGTCTAAATCAATGTTTCTTCACTTCCATTCATTCAATGTGTGAAACAATGTTGCTCATGTGAAGTGGTGAGGGAAGAAAGACATGGCTGGCAGGCTAAGGACAGAACTACGTACTGGCCAGACATGCTGCCTATAAGAGAGAGAGAGAGAGAGAGAGAGAGAGAGAGAGAGAGAGAGAGAGAGAGAGAGAGAGAGAGAGAGAGAGAGAGAGAGAGAGAGAGAGAGAGAGAGAGAGAGAGAGAGAGAGAGAGAGAGAGAGAGAATATCATATCATAGAAATATTACCATAAAATATAGCAACAGCCAGTAGTGTGTCATTACTTCTAATAGCTAACCCTGTAACAACAACCTAACCAAATGTCTGACATGTGTCACATTCAGTCGCGTCATACATACTTTTGCTATCTTCTCCACAATAATGGCTCAAGAAAAAGATATTAGGGATAAAAATTTTGATGAGCATGATTTTTTATTGTTTTCTTCCAGACTTCCACAGAAATCTTGAGTTACCCATGTTACAACATTGCATATGACTTCTCCCATCCCCTGTTATGAAAGTTCTAAATGTATCAAAAGTTCTATGAAGGCCTGGAAGAAAAGGATGAAAAATCATATTGGGAGAGTAGTCTAGATAATTACTGTGGCTACTGAAGAATGGACCATTGTCTTTTGTAAAACAAGTACAAAAGAATAAGTGTGTGGTTAAGATAAGAGACTGAGGTCCCTGAAGAAGACTCTGTACTGTGTCACCCACTTATCCAGTGTGTTCCGATCCCAGCAGCACTGTTACCCCATCAGACTGACTGGAGTCTATTGAGAGGCCATCACCAGCTGCAGCTCTCTCATCATCCTCATTGTGATGTGCCCGGATGTGGTTTTTGAGGTGACCTTTCTGCACAAAACGTTGGTGGCAAAAGCGGCACGTGTAGGGCCGCTCCCCTGTATGGATCCTGGTGTGTCTGGCCAGGTGGGACGGGTACAGGAAGCTCTTACCACAAATCTGACACTGGTACATTGGTTCCTGGTTGTGGGTGGCCTGCCGGAGGAATGACATGAAAATGTTAGGTCTGTTGACCATTAACAGGGTACATAAGAATATTTGTTTGCATCTACATGGATTCATGCATTCATTACCAAATAATAATTAATACTGTTTACTAAAATCACTCCCACAGCAGCTTTTGAATGTCATCAAAAGCATATAAATATTACTGTCATATCTACTAATTGTGGCACTGTACCTGAGTTGATGGGAACTTCTTCACATTTCACAACCTGTCATTGTTCCTCAGATCTCCTCCCAAACAAGAAAGAAGCAAAAAATTTTCTAAAAATATGTGAATTTGACCAATATGTCATTCCCAAATAAGTCTTTCCTTGTGAGTCTTGTATTTTGCATACTTTATGATCTTTTCTTGAGAATGCAATAATGATCAAAACTAAATTAATTCTTCTTTTGTTTTATTTTTTCATACTAATTCCTCAGGGGGTGACTCCAAGCTCATATTAATGATTGTACAGTTTCGTTAGGAATGTTGAACAAGCACAAAGTATAACACAATGACAGCAAGAGCAGCAGTATCAGTACACAGATATAGAGGAACTGGTTAAATAATGGATCAAAAATTGTGTTTGGATACACCAAGTCTAGGATATCATTGTAACCACCCATCCACATACACACACACACACACACACACACACACACACACACACACACACACACACACACACACTTGAGGTATGCATCATTTATATAAAAGAAGGGGAAAGGCTTAAACAGAATCACAATAAGAGAACAGTATCTACAAAATCGTCATAACATCTTATTAATTATATATCTATCCATTGCATCTTTCTTTTCTCCACAAACAAAATTGAACCGATCACTTACTCAGTTTTCTATTTTTGGTAGCAGCACTTCAAGTAAGATATTATTTCCTATTGATTTTTGTATCCTTGTTTGTCTAGATCATTAGTGTACCCATATTTATCATTAGTGAGTATGCTTGATCTCTGACTTGTATGAAATTAAATAAATAAATCTGTAGATAAATAATATATGATAGATGATAACAATAATAATAATAATAATAATAATAATAATAATAATAATAATAATAATAATAATAATAATAATAATAATAATAATAATAATAATAATAATAATAATAATAATTTTCATCACCAGGAAGCCCTCTTTATGCTTCCTACTTTTGCCTCCTCCAATTAACAGCACCCTCTCCTCCCTTAGCCTTGACCTCCATTCTTAATCCCATGGTGGGAACACATGTGGAGCTTGAGGTGAACTTTTTGAATGAAGCGCTGAGGGCAGGCAGGGCAGGCATAGGGCCTCTCCCCTGTATGGATCCGCATATGTCGTTTCAGGTGGGAGGGAAACCCAAATGTTTTGCAACATACGTGACACATGAGTGCAGGTTCCTTCAGCAGAGGAACAGGAGCAGCACACACCTGGAGGAAACAATTATGTGGCGTTAGAGTGGGGTCCCTTGTGTTCTTCTGAGCACTTAGTGTACAGGCACTCAACTTTCATCCAATACGGTACTGCAGATGACAGTATTCATGATGTATTCTCCATAATTAATGATATAAAGTTTATGCATCTTCTTAAACAGAAATATACATTTTGGTAAAAAAGAAATAAAAAAGAGAAAGCAAAACTTACAAAACAAGAAATCAAATAAGATTACACTATTCCTAATTTTTCTGTAAACTTGTTGCTTCAGACTGATTCATGCACTAATGAGTCTTTACACAATAACTTTCACTTAGTGCAATAAATGTTAAGCAGCACTTCATTCTATAATATTCTAAGTATGAAACAAAACAGTATGCAATGGATAAAGTTTTGTAATCAATAACTTCAAGGGTGAAAAAACTTAGTGAAGCATTTCAATCAGTTTACTCTTCACAACCTTAAATGTGACACAGTGACACGGAATGATGATTCTGATGGTAATATTATCAAAGAATAGTCACAATGTAGATATCTTACTTATTACTGTATGCATAAAGCAGATACTGTATATATAATTTTTTAGCATTATCTGTATTCAAAAAGACAATTCTAAATAAGAATTTATCCTCTTAAAATACTAGTAACCTTTTAAGAAAAAATTATCTCAATGAACAGAACAATTGCAAACAAAAATATTGCATGAAAAAATTCCAGATTAGAAAATACAAATAAAAAATAAGGTTCATATTGAGCTAGGAAGTATTTTCCACATATTTCTTGATGCAGAAGCAAAATAATTTCATGTGTCAAGTTTGAGACCATGAAATATGTACTCTGGTAACCAAGAAAGTCAAATTTTATAATATCCCAAGCAACAGAGTCAAAATAGTCTTTATGGTGCATCAGGTCCAGAGTTGGTGACAACACCATGGTTTGTCCTGATGTGCATCTGAAGATTGGACTTTTGGTTGGCACGGTGGCTGCAGTAAGGGCATGGGAAGGGCCTTTCTCCTGTGTGGATCCTCATGTGCCGAGCCAAAAGGGAAGGGAAGTTGAATCTCTTCCCACAGATGGGGCACTGATGGAGACTGCTGGTGGGGGAGAGCTTAACCGGCGGAGCAGCTTGGGGGGAGGCCAGATGGACCGGAGTCTGTGGGAAGCAACACCAAGTGAGGGGAGGAAGTGTGCTGCATCTTGGCTGACTGCTAACATACATGGCTACAGAAGCCCATCCTTCCTCTTCTTCAGGAAAAGTGATCAATCACAAACTATTATCTAACCAAAACACTCTTTGTGCGATGAAAAAAAACAAACACAACACCATTTTATATCTCTAGATAATACAACCTCTCATTTATACTTGGCATCAGATGAACAAAGCTGCTCCTCAGCAGCTGCATACATCCCCAGTATTGAAAAATATTACTGGATAGAAATCAAAAGCCAACCACTGATATAAATTAATGTCTTAGTGCAATGACCACCTAGGGCAAATTTGTTAAAATCACTAACACCAGACAAAAGACAGTACCTAAATGACTCTCAATTCTCTGGTTATGAATTGTCTTTGACAGCACTTAACAAATCTTTGTCTGAATGTGAGGAATAAAATGCCAAGATGTTAATTTATACTAATTTGTATGTTACATTACATTCTGTTGTGGGTGTGATCTTGGGTTATTCCATCTTTAATATACACGCAACAATGGATCAATATCTCAGAGTTTCAAGGGCATTTCATGCTTACATAACTTGCAAGGCTTTGCATAATTTAAAGAACTGAAAATAGCTCGTGTAAACAACAAAAGTCAAAAGGATGAGTAAAATATAAAGCAGTATAAATCAAATAGAAAATAATAAAGCCAGAATATATGCACATGAACATGCATGATTACAGTGAACACATGTGCAATTTAAAACACCAGGAACAATAGAACAAGGTGCACACAACCTCGCACATGTGTGTGTATTTACCTAGTTGTACCTAGTTGTGTGTGTGTGTGTGTGTGTGTGTGTGTGTGTGTGTGTGTGTGTGTGTGTGTGTGTGTGTGTGTGTGTGTGTGTGTGTGCGAGTAAATGGGTGAGTGAGCGAGTGAGTGAGTGAGTGAGTGAGAGTGAGTGTGCGTATGATCGTATGCCTGGTTGTGGGTGTATCAGTGTGTGTCTATGCCAAAGCAAAGAACATTTTCCCATATCATACTAACATCTCCTTTATAAGTATTTACACCCAAGGGAGACACTGACCTCACGCTACATCATTCTCTGGCAAAGGCAATGCTGGATGGTAGGAAAGCACATGTCGATTGATGTACTCCCTGCGTGTGGTGCGGTAGGTGCAGTGAGGGCATGGGTATGGCTTCTCCCCTGTGTGTGTACGGTAGTGGCGGGCCAACAGGTATGGCCACTTAAATACATGACCACACACCTCACATGGGTATACTTTGCTACCACTGTTGTTGGCTGAATCACCAGCTGCACTCATCTGCCGGAAGGATCCTAAATTACCCACAAGTCCTTCACTGTGCCTACTTCACCCCAAAATCATACACACACATACACACACACATTCATATCTTCCGTTGTTTTGATATGTACTATTATTACTATTATTTTCATCAGTATTGATTTTTTTATCTTTTCACTGATGAGCTTACACTTACCAAATAATGACACAGGTTGTATCACTTCGAATTTGTTGTTGTTGCTTCACTTCAAGAATCTACACCCTCTTACTTCTCACAATTATCAGTAGTCTCACTAAGCTGGATTTTATAAAATATAACTTAAAGGCAATAGGCAATGAAATAGATTCTGCTCCAAACACTTTAATGAAAACACATCATTATCAGAAAAGAACAAATATTAGCATACTTTATACCTAGTCAATATTTTTTTTATTAATAAAGTAAGCAAGATACAGCAGACACTTTTCATCCCCAGTAATAATGTACCTCTTCTTAATACCTATTGATTCACAGAAAGTTTTGTGCAATATTATATACACATTATCATATAGAAAATTATAAAAGAATTATGCAAGATAATGAGAATTGTTCAGGCTTCTTGTTCACTTCTTCGGTTGCAATTTTTTCAACTTTAAAAGCCAACAACTTAGGCCAACAGCCTCCATCAATCCCAACATCAAGCGAAGTCCTGGACTGTGTTAAAATGAAGAGATGGATGCCATCTGAGTGGTTATGGTAACTGCCTCTGTGCTGCCTCCAGCTTGTGGTGGTGGCGGTGCAGGATGTGACTGCGTATCATCTCCTTCCGGTTGGCACGGTAAGGGCAGTAAGGACAAGAGAAGGGCTTTTCACCAGTATGAGTTCGCATGTGGCGCTTCAGCAGCCACTCCTTGCTGAACTTGTGGCCACAGATAAAGCACTGGGTCTCCTTGGACTGTTTGTGGTGGGCTTCCTGAGGGTGTTGTGGCCCACCAACCAACAGCAAGTCATTCAGTGCGATCTGTGAGAGGAGAGACTACCATCAGTAACCCAACATTCAAAAATGCAACTTGAGGCCACCAATTGCCAAGTCAGTTCTTTATGCCACATGAGGCATTCTTCTGCTTCCATAAAATATGGATGAGAAAACATCTACAAACTTGGAAGTAATGTCAATGGTATCAACAAATAGTAGAACTGAACAATAACAAGCCATTTCTTGCAAACATGTATACAACATAATGCTTTACACAAAAGCACCAAACATAGCTAACGTGACAGTTATGAGTAGGTTATTGATTTCCAAAACAAATAATAGCCTTAATTATCATACTTCATTGTTATTGTGAGAAAGGAAAATTCTCTGAGAACATTATAACTTCCTCCTACAGAGAAACACACACCTATAACCTGTTTTTCTCTATCTTCTATTTCATATATCAAGTGGTACCTCAGCATATGTCCTTAATTTGGTCCAGATCCTTGGACTCATACCAAACAGGACATACCCCAAGCAAATTTTTCCCATATGAAGTAGAGAGATTATTATTAATTCATTCCCATGAAAAAAAAAATTGTATTGGTATTAGCATATTATGCAGTATAATGATGAAGTATAAAATAATCTAAACACTTCTTATTGCTGAAATACACACTGTACTTGATGGCATATAAGGCAGATAAGCATATAAAATACAACCCAATTATGTAAGATACAACCACATTTTAGCAAGGCAGATTCAGGAAAAAAAAGTTTTACATATTTAAGCATGTAATGTTTAAAGTAAGTCAATGGTACTGCTGAACAAAATGCAACCAATCACACCAGTAAAAATATCCTACATGACTATCGTAATACCACAGAGGTGGTGCCCCAGCCATGGAGGCAAAGTGAAGAATGCAGCCCAGCTGCTGAGATGTCAACAATGCACTTGACACATCACTGAACAGGACTGTCCTTTCATTTTCAACATTCCCTTACATCATATTATGATTGAAAAATATGATAGAGCACCATTACCTGTAATACAGTAGTGTAAATCTTCAGATAAAGAGATGAATAAAAATTTCAAAATTCAATCTACAGGAGGCCTCACATTCACATATAAGTTGAAGGGTGATTTATTTATTCATCTTATTTATTTATTTATTTATTTATTTTTCCATATTTACAAAAAAGTGGGTTTCATTCCATCAAATATGGTAAATACAAAAAGCAATTATGTAAAGAAAACAATTTAATTGTATTCCAAAAAGATTATGTACCAAGCACATTTTTGTCCAAATAGGACATGTATATTTAATTGGACTTGCTCCAGTGAATGTATACCAAGGTATCACTGTATAAATCTTCCTATTACACATGTCAATTTCAAAATTATCATTTTCATTCACATATAGTAATTGTTTCATCCATTCCATATATTTATGTAAACACCAAAGTTGCATGAAAATATTTTGTCAAGATAGAGAAAGTACCTCTCAATGAAGCACATCCCAAAGGAGAATTCAGTGAGATAAACTCACTGTTAAATGTAATGTTGCTAACAAATGTCTTTCCTAACCACCACATTTCACATTATAACAAATCATAATGTTCCTTTAAGGTGTGTATTAGTACCATGTCTTTCTACAGTTAGAAATTACAACATGCTTTACATTAGTCTTAGGCCATAGTAATGAGCAACATCCAAGATCAACTGCCAAGGCAACCAGAAGAGAATGCAACCTACGAGGGAGGAGGCTGGCGGATCTGGTCCAGATGCAGGGCAAGAATGTGCTTCGTCACATCAAACTTTTGAGCAGCAGCATAAGGACAATGGGGACAACTGTAGGGTCTCTCTCCTGTGTGTATCCGAATATGGCGCTGCAGGAGGCAAGGCCATCGGAAGACCTTCCCGCAGAAGTCGCAGCGTGGACCACCTCCACTTCCAATACCTCCACCACCACCACCACTGCTGGCCTCGCTGACACTGGCCTGTAGGGAACAGTCTTGTCAGTCACAGAGAGACAGTAATCAGAAATCACTGCCATCTTCTGGCCCTGATTAAGTCTACAGTGACCAGGATTTATTTTTTTTACAACTTGGAAAATTAAAGGCTGAGAATTCCTTGAATAGCTTTCATCACAGCATACTCTTTATAACTCTTCTGTGTTTCTTGTTAAATGATGAATACATAAGAAAGGTTTGTAGTTAATGGTGATGCAGAGGACAAATCTGAATATACAGTGTTCCTTATACAGCAGTTGTGCACCTGCACCATGCACACAGGCAGGAGCCCTACACCTTTCCCTCATCCTATCCAGTAAGGAAACAGCACACTGCTAGACATGACTTTACTCACCAGTTATGTCACAGAAATCTAATCCACTGTATCCTTCCATGATGGATTTTTCAAATCCAGGGAAGAAACAAAAGTCAAAAGATCTGGAGTCCAATATAGGTTGAGAGAGTCAACATTTAGATCAGCCATCTTTTAATGGATCCCCAAAACAACAAGGTACCCAAGAAAATAAACATTATTGACATTCATATACTGGATCATTGCACTTGACTTGTCAAATGACATCAATAATAAAACAAAACTTGGTAAATTAATTATAAACTGAAAAATTTCAACATTTCTCCATTTTGAGGTGAGGATGATAACTAAATTAACCTTACCCACCATCCTCTTCCTCACCACTCAATATCACACTAGTGGGGGGCAAGGATGTCTGGGCTTGGCTTCCCTGAGTAAAGGTCATCACTTGCTAGAAAGCCTCATAGAAACTTTCAAATAATAAGATTTGATTCCCAGAGGATATCATAAAAATCAGCAATACTATCTTTAGCTGAAAAGATATGTTACATATACAATAGTACATTTTACAAGCAACATAGAAATCATATACGTATAGAACTCATCAAATAACAAAATAAATTAATAAATCCTGAAGAAAGACACCCCATATTTGGGTTACACTATGATAACTAAGGCAACATGTATCTCTCTCTATCTCTCTTGTTATCAATGCAAAACTGATGTCTTTTCCTCCCAAAACTTTCAGTCTTGCTCTTTCTTTTACTATGGCATACAAGCACCATGCTAGTCTATGAGGAGATTTAAATCTAATACCTGAAGCTCAGCATACTGAGCTTCTAATTATTGCCTTCCTGAGATAGTGTATTTTCAGGACCTTAATGAAATATAAAACCTTAAAAGTATGTAGTATTGTTTGGGCACTTTTAATTTGTTGCTCTTATTAGCAATAGTAGTATTCTTGATAACTGCTAGTGACATTTACACCATTAATGTCACAGGCACAACAGTCAGAAGTCTCTAAATGAGTATTATAGTCGATAACAATATAATTACATCATCACCAAGAGGTAGGAGTCTTGTGAACACATCTGAGATGCCGCTTCAGTATTTCTCGCTGGTTGAATGATAGCGGGCAGTGTGGACACTCATATGGCCTCTCGCCAGTGTGAGTTCTTTCATGGCGGACAACCTTTGAGGGTGTGGTAAACCATTTACCACAAAATTGGCAAGCATACTGCTTTCTGCCATCAGTGAATTGCTGGTATTCAGCAAGGTCTACTTGCTGCTGTTCCTGAGGTTGTTGGTGCTGTTGCTGTTGCTGTTGCTGGTGGTGCTGGTGCTGCTGCTGATGCTGCTGTTCTTGTTGATGTTGCTGTTGGTGATGGCATGGGACCAAGGCAGCCCCACTCCCTCCCACACCACCACTACCACCACCACTCCCTGGGTTTACCTACAATAGAGAGAAATCAAGATAATCAGCAACTTAAGCTGCCATACGAATTTTCCTCCAAACATCCACCTGATTTGCATTTCACTCACAGTAATATTTTTTAAATCCTAAGAGATTTCTCACTTTGCCAATGAATGCATACAGGGAGTTTATGGTGATATCAGTTCAGAGCAAATGAAAGAGTAGCTTAGAACTCAGCATAAAACAGCAACTGGAAGTTTCAGTGCAAGATGCATGGTGCTCACTGTGTAACAGATGTAGCTAACTCCATATGTTTCATCTTGACATGTCTGTAAACATTGCCACTCTGGGCACTACGGAAGGAGCAGTGCGGGCACGCAAAAGGCTTCTCTCCAGTGTGAGTGCGAAGGTGACGACCTAAATCCACAGGGCGCAGGAAGGAGCGGCCACAATGAGGACATGTCTGACCACCCTCACTGACTGCACCCCTGCCCTGTAGCATCCCCGAGAGCTGTAGGACACGGCTGGGTGCGGGGGTCAGGCGTGTCACCAGGTGGGAAAGGTTGGCGCTGGATGATGCCCCAGCCTGCAGGAAAAATAAGTCAGGCTTCAGTATAGACTTTGGGTCTGCGCTGACATCAACACACAGCATGTATTCCATAAATGCTGAACATACCCAGGCCAAACTCTGTCCTCCTTTGCTGGATCAGATTGTAATGGTATGGTGCTGACATGTGGTTGTAGGAGAATGATCTCGTTTCTACATCATCATCAACCCCAAAACTTTCTTACAAATTCATCACAACATTCAAGTAAAAGTCATTCAATTTTGCAAAAGATGCAGCCATGTCACCACCAGGACTATGTCATAAATATTCTGCCGCTCAATGATTAGTACCTGGCAAGGGGAGACGGTCTGCATGTCGTGCCTGCATATGTTTGGTGACATTCCCCTTCAGAGCAGCACGGTACGGACAGAATGAGCAAGTGAATGGTCTCTCTCCGGTGTGAGTGAGCTGGTGAGTCTTCAAATTATATGCTCGGTTGAAGACTTTGCCACATATGTTGCAAGGGTGCACCTGGGTGCTGGCCGGTGGTCGCAGCACGGCCTCCTCCAAAGGCCCACCTGCGGTCACAGCCCTCACCTGCCAAGGAACACTGGATAAGTTCCTGGTCTAGTCTCAGCAGACCTTTACTTCTAACACCAAATGATCTAAGACATTTTTTCATTCTAACCTAATTGTTATTTAATATCATGGAGCATTCATCACAAAATATGAACTCATTTAATCACTTTCCTTATGGGCCAACCATAATTCAGTTTAGTACTTCAGAATTTCATTGCTATAATTTCAGGTGAAACGTCCCTCTAAGGATTTTGCACATAGCAAAGTTTAACTCTTTGTGTGTGTGTGTGTGTGTGTGTGTGTGTGTGTGTGTGTGTGTGTGTGTGTGTGTGTGTGTGTGTGTGTGTTATTCACCACAGTCATCTGCTGGTGTGTGTGTGTGTGTGTGTGTGTGTGTGTGTGTGTGTGTGTGTGTGTGTGTGTGTGTGTGTGTGTGTGTGTGTGTGTGTGTGTGTGTGTGTGTGTGTGTGTGTGTGTGTGTGTGTGTGTGTGTTATTCACCACGGTCGTCTGCTGGTGTGTGTGTGTGTGTGTGTGTGTGTGTGTGTGTGTGTGTGTGTGTGTGTGTGTGTGTGTGTGTGTGTGTGTGTAACATCATTAAAAGAAATTACTATGCTTCAAGATAAAAAAAAAGTAAAACTTTTCTAACATAATCTGAACCAGAGTATAGATATAGAAGATTCAGTTATATAGCACCAACAACAACAGACTGTAGTGGTGGTGGTGATGGCAGTGGTAGTAATCAAAGGAGAGGAAAAATAAAAGATAGATAAATAAATAAATAAATAAATAAAAAGTAAGAGCTTCATGTAAAATCAATTAAATTCTGATAACAATTTTCCCTCTATTTACAAATACTGTTCTCTAGCAAACACATTAAAAAAAAGTAAATGAATAATAATGCACATTAATTCATTAATTCTTTGAAAAAAATGAGACAAACTGAAACTGAGAATATGCAATATTTATTCAGTTCTCTTTAAACAAATAATATACAATACAATTTCAAATGCGCTTTTTTATTTTATTTCTAACAAACAGCTTATTCCAGTATGAAAGACTGGCTCTGATTCCTCTAATTAGTCTGAGCCAAAATTTTGGCAGTATAATTTTCCTAACCCAAGCAAGGTCAGGCTGGTGATGTGCTGAGGCTGTACAACAAACTGAGAACACTATTTCATCCCACAGAATCTCACTGGTAAATTTATAATGTGGAAGCAAATTCACAGTGCATTAATATGCCACTCTATGAGGTAAATTTATGTAAACTTTTACACATAAAAGTATGCAGTTGGTGTTGATGTCAAAAGAGCATATTTTCTTTAATCAGCAATGAATTTTTTACAATTTCTTATCATCTGAAACATTCACTGCCATGAAAAAAATCATAAAATCATCTCTAACAAAAACAGTGCATTTGTTACAGAAGAAAAATTTTATAAGCTTGATGTTGGTGCCTCTCAGTCTGAGGCAATGAAGGCTATTCTTGTAAGGGATGCCACTTGCGGAGGTGAGAATGTAGAGTGTCCTTGCGACTTGAGCGATAGTTACAATGGGGGCAGGGGAATGGCTTTTCCCCAGTGTGAGTGAGGATGTGGTTATCCAAGTGCTGTCTGCGATTCTTTCCAGTAAAGGCCCTCTGGCAAACAGGACACACCACTGAGGTCACCTTGAGCATTCCATCTCCTCCCAGCGCTGGAGCAGCCCGCGTTCCCTGCAACACACCCAAGACAGTCCTTAGCACTTCCTCATATCAATCTCTCTTCTATAACCATCAAAATTTGCCATTCAAAGATTCAAAACCTTCTCCTCTTAGGAAGAATCCTTAACATCATGCACATAACAGATGAACAATATTGATTTCATGGACACTGGTTGCAAATGAAGTATGCAGCCTCTCTTTGTATATATGTATTGCCTTTTAGTGTCCTGGTTGACCCTGGTGAACACCAGCTGTCAAAGTCTGGGCTTGCTGGTGTGTACCCTCCCTTTGCTGCACCACTGCATCATGTAACAAATTTCCATGGTCAAAAAGCATAAGATCTCTAATGGCTCGTGGGCTAGAGTTTCTCATCCTGGGCTGGGTCTCCCTTTGCCCCTGACCACCACTTCCTGCAGCCACATCCTTGTGCATCCTGGCAATATGGATTTTGAGGGTGTCCTGCCGAGATGAGCGGAAGGGACAGTGTGGGCAGGTGTAGGGCTTGTGGCCCGTGTGAGTGGCGATATGTCTCTCCAGAATCTGTCGACGGTTGCGGCCCCCAAAGGCCTTTCCACACACTGGGCACACCAGCGAAGCCACGTCTCCAAGTCGGACAGCCAAGCCCTGGAAAACACAGCTACACTCAGCCAGGACCTTCTTAGTGCTTGTAGCAGCACCCCTGCACACAAATCTCATGCTGCACCATAAACTGAGGTGCTCAGTCTACACATCATTACTATTTTCTTCCATAAAAAGCATCAGTATGAAATGAATAATTCGCTCTCAGAAGTACTTCTTGAAACATTTTATACCCACTTTTAGTACATAAATACCCAATTCCATGATGTTGAAGAGAAATTCATAAAACAATATGCATAAATTGAGGAAATCATACTATCAAAGTTTTTAGACAGCGAAAGTTAAGAAATAAAGTGGTAAACTTTCATATTTTTCACCATGGAACAGAATAAATTTGCTGAATGAATGTTTCCCTGAATACTTCTTCACAGCACAACACAACAATCCAGACATGAAGAAAGTATCATCTCAGCTATCTAAAATAGCAATCAGAAGACCACCTATTCAATCCTATATTTCCTTAATTCTGGTAATCAATATCCCCTAAGTTTCAAACATCCAAACTACCTTGCCTTTCCCACATGAAGCTGCTGTTCCAATTCTCAGTGTCTGGAAACAGACCCAGCACTATTAAACTGGTGCTGGAAAGTACTGCCAGTGGCAGCAGGATACTGCTGCTCTTGTTGATGTTGTTCATCTATATTCCTAATGGAGAGATTTTGACCATGTGGCAAGAGAGGAACAACTTGCTGGCCTATTTCTCGGGGAAAATGTGGTTGATGTCCACTGCTGCCAAAGTGTTGGTTTTGGTGATGATGGAGAGCATTGCTGGCTGTGCTCTGACCATGGTGAATGCTCTTTACATGGCGTCTCAGATTGGACATTTGGTTGGCACGGTAAGAACAGTGAGGGCACCTGAAAGGTCGCTCCCCAGTATGCACTATAACATGTCTCTCATACAGCTGTTGGCGTCCTGGCCCAGTGAAGGTCTTGGGGCAGTTTGGGCAAGAGAGGCAGGCAGGTCCACGCACACTCCCACCACCACCACCACCACCGCTGCTGCCCTCCTGGTGTGGGGCAGCTCTACCCTGCAAGATACAAGGCAGCTCTAACACCAGCACACCACTGCACAGCTGCTGTCATGTACTTGGGTGCATTCACAAAAGCAATGTGAATACAAAGCTAGCAATAACTGAAAATTAGAATAAACTAGTACATAGTTCACAATTTTGTCGTGTGCCACTTGAGCTATGCTCCATTCCATTTAAATGCAATATTTCCACTTCAGGAGTTTTTCATATTCCAACATACTCTCATTAGACAATATGAAGTGAGTTTGCAAAAGAACACAGATGAAAGGCATTCACCCCATGACAAGCAAAAAGGTTGCATGCATTCCTGATCTTACACCAATATGCAGTACACCTTTTGTTTAACTTTCAGTACATAAATACACATGTTGCTTGAATGAAAGACAATTATTCTACTTCTTTCTTTAATAAGGCAAGTATCTGAGCTCAGTATGCCATACTTGCTATCTTGTTGGTGATATTTCTCCTCATCAAGCTATAAAGGCCCATCAAGTGCACCCTAGACTGTGTTAGTGTGTAAAATCTATTATTTCTAGGAAACTACCACATGTTTTTGTTCAGTTTTTATGCAACATAATAATCCAAACCATTCAAAGATAGATCATCATTTCATAAAAAAATATAAACGATAACTATCCACAGAAATAAAAGACATTTATAAAAGGGTAATCCTAATGTACATTATATTTGCAATAAATATTTTCAATACCTGAAGCATCAAGATATTTTTCATCACTGTCAACAAATTAAATGTAACTGGCCCACATATCATCTTACAATGCATAAAATAAAGATTTCAAGGATGTCTCCATTTATGATAAGCAACATGCAAGAGGCAACAGTAAGATTCAATAAAAATCTTTAAGTACAAAAGCAAAGGCTGCAAAAAACAAGTATCTGAACCATCAAATATTTCCTCTCACTAAACAGCTTTTTAATATATCTGCTTCTATTTGCTACTCCTCACACATGGAGCTCAGACTAAAGTAAACACATATGTAATATCTATAATTCAACAATATGAAAAAGCATCCTATTAATTTCTTATGGCTGTTAAGGAATTTCAAACTATTTCAATATCATAACTCTTTATTTTTACTGGACAAAAAAATAAGCCACACTGCTGAAGAGGTCACTTCATCCTTTCAACACTTTACAACACTGTCTGAAACATCACAACTAGATACCACTGCAGCAGTCAGTATAATCACCATGATATTTTCTGGTCTTCAACTCAATATGAGTCAAATAAGACTTTAATACAACAGTTCAAGTGGCTACCCAACAAGCAACTAGGTACTGACTGGTATGTGCTCACTTCCAGATAGCATGTTGAAACTTATAGGGTTTATTGTGAACTATAAATTGGAGGGATGTCATTTTGGATATCAATATATATATATATTTTTTTTTTTTTGCACATATATTTGACTATAATCATAAGAAAAATGGAAAAATTAGGATATGGAAATCCTCATCACATGAAGCATTCATATCTTTGGTTCTTCACTCTCATCTCAGAAGTGTCCTTCTTTTTCTATTTCACTTGTTCTGTAAATCCAAAATTCAAGCAAAGCATCTTTTGTTTCCTTATGCAACTCACCATTAAAATATCCTTCTTATTTTCATCACTGCTCATTACTACCCTAATCTATAAGAAGTCTTTTCCCATTGCCCATATTTCAAAATTCAATGCTGTAAAATCAAAATAAATAATTAAGATAAATAAATAAACAAATAAGAAGAATGATCTAATCATTTTTAATATCATTAATCAGTTTGCTTTTCTACACATTATGAAATCACAAATCAATTTCCTTGGTTGAAATGTCTTTTTCCTTATACGTAGTGTGCATTAGTAAAACTTGTTCCTATAACATGACTTTTCCTCTTTATTTTCCATACCCCTAATAATGCATCTTCTCTACTCTCAAATAATGTAACTGCTTAATCTTCATGGAATCTTCTTTTAACTTTCCTTCTTTAGCTCTTCTTTACATACATGCATATCTTATGCCAAAACAGCAATCAAATATACCACACATTTGATCCTGAAGTTGTCCAACAAAGCACCACTCTGTTCAAAGAAAATAACTTTCTTTCCAGTAGAATTTAATAGTATGCCTTTTTCAACTCAACTTAAAAACAGAGCTCCATGTAGATAACTATTTTTCGATGTAAGACGACAATTTATGCATGAATACTGAGAAAAGTAAATGTAGCCAGGCATGGATGGTTTTAAGAAGTTTCCTGCTGACTAGGGACTGCATGGTGATGGCGGAGGTGACGATATAGGTTACTTTGGCGGTTACAGCGAAGGGGACAGAGCGGGCAAGCAAAAGGTTTTTCGCCAGTGTGAGTGATGACGTGACGTTCATACCGCTGCTTCTTGCCCGGGCCCGAGAAGCTCCTCTGGCAGTAAGGACAGAGCACCACCTGCAACAACAACACTGCACTCAGACCACCACCATGTCTTTCCAAAAAAGCATATTTATCCAGCTTTACTATAAAATTTCTTCTTGCACATTTCTTCTGAGGCCTTGATAACTTGCAGTAGTAGCAGCATTTCATCATCATGACTGTACGTGGTCCTGAGCAGTGGTGACAACAGGATGTCTTTGAGGCTGGTGGTCAAAATGTGCAATGTGGTGGGGAGTGAGCAGTGAGGGATGGGCACAACGAATGTGTCGGTAAAGATTACTTCTACGGTTGCATGCGAAGTTGCAGTGTGGACAGGTATGGGGACGGTCACCTGTGTGAGTCAGCATGTGGCGCTCAAGATCAGCTTTTCGGATGAGAGAACGTCTGCAAATGCTGCACTCGAACCCCACCTGCAGAACAGAAAATAGGCCTCAGTCTCCAGTGCCAGCAGCAGGTCACTGGCCACAAAAAAGCCATGTCCCATAGAAAACAACATTGGTTGTACTGAGCAAAGAAGACAAGTTAATACAGTAAGTCCTCCTTATACGGTACTTCGTTATCTGGTAAATTCACAATTACGGTGTTTGGTAATTACTACCCTCAATTTTATTTACGGTAAGAAAAATTCAGATACGGTATCCGCCCATGTTTTGTTTTACACCGTACCGTAGCGCCACCACAACAATCGGTCTCTTCCCATGTTTCACACTGAACACAAGTGAAATCCTTAAGTCATGTTTTTTGTTGATATTATTATCACGACACACAGTGACGCACCCATAATGGCACCAAAAACATTCTGCAGACACTGCTGGAGTTGAAAAGGCAAAGCAAAAGAGGAGTAGTCTGACATTGGAGGTAAAATTAGATATTTTGAAGAGGAAAGAGCAGGGAAAAGGTACGTCTACCATAAGTTGAAACTTGGGCCTAGCCCAACCGACAGTCTGGACGGTGTTAAAGAATCGTGAGGCTATAAAAAAAAGCTTGGAAGAATGTAATGGATCTGCAGAGCAGAGCTTTGTCTGCCCACTCAGCAGAAGATGAATAAGGGCTGAAATCCCTACTGTCCCTTGGCCTCGGGAGGGACATCATTTGATAGAATACGTGGCGAGTGAAAGGTAAATAAAAACATTTTGTTTATTTATTTTGTGCAGTACTTTACATTATTTCATATGACTATTTTCATGTATTTCCATGTCTGTAGGAGTGACTTTCGACGTGCTGGAACACATCCCCTATTACTACATGTTATAATGGATTCGGTATACAGTAATTTCGATTTGCAGTAAGGTTTTCAGGAATGCATATGTACTGTATAACGAGGACTTACTGTATCTCAAAAACTACTGAAGCCCAAATTGCAAGGTTTCAACACTATCTTATTTTCATGATAATTGCAGGTATGGTTGGATTTCAGTTTAAAGTAAAAAATGTGCACTGCAGCTAAAAACTGCTTAGTTCAGTTGTGTAAGTCAATCAACACAACTGAATTATTTCATGAATAGCAACTTTCCTCATATTCTAATAGCACAGCATGGTATAGCAGTGCTTAAAAAAATAAGATGGCAAGAAGAAACAGCTTTCCACAAAACAAAACCAAAATTAACACTGCTTAGCACATATATCTTAATGAAACAATATCCAATGACTAACAACACACCAAACATCACAGCTTGCTAGATTCAAACAGTAGCCACTTCCAGACCCAGCAGATGTCAGTGGATGCTGTGATCAAAAGGGATGCTAGATGTAGCCTCTGCTGAGGTTGCAATATGACTGTGGTGATGCCGTAGCATGTGTCTCTTCAGGTTGCTCTTCTTGAGACACCGCATTGGACACTTTGAGCATTGGTAAGGCTTCTCTCCAGTGTGTGTGAGCAGGTGATTGTGCAAATTTTGACGAGCATTAATTCCCTGTGAGATAAAGCCACAGAATGGACAGCCCATGCCTGAACTATTGCCAGGCAGGCATCTCAAGTTCAGTGAATCTCCCCCAGAGGGCACTAACAGCTGGGCCTCCCCTCTGCCTTCCCAGCCTCTACCTTCTCCCCCGCCTCCCCCAGCTGCTGCCAGCACACTGCTGTTGTCCTGAAATATAAAGGACAGGGCATTGGTGTTGGCCGAGTCATTGCCAGAGAACCACATCAGGCACGCTGATTTGAACTATAACATTCCAAACCAGTCACACTTATGAAAAAAAAATGCACCTCTCCACTTTCTTTTTTTTTTTTTCTTTTGGTTGTGCCTCAGTAGTGCATAACAAGAAGCTTTGCTATTTCCCTATTTCTCATTTAATTTTGCACATTAAGAAAGGATAGGTTATAGTGCATGCATTTGTTTTAGATCACTTTTCAGTACCAACTTCCTCCATTATAATTTCAGTCTAGCTTCCTTCATATTGACAAATTCAACATCAACGTTCGTCCAAAAAGAAACCAGTGAGGAAAAATCTAACAATATGCACAAATACCATTGTTTATTTCTACTTAACACAATACATTGTTACATATTTGCACAGAATTTTTACATCCAAGTAAAACTAGTTTGTACAATTCAACAATAGAAAATTGTTATTTTCATTTTGATAATGCTCTAATGAGCTCTTCTCTTAAAAAGAAAGGAAAAGAAAAAATGGAGATATTGACATGAGGAAAAAAAGAAAGGCAAATACTGACAATCAGTCAACAAGCAAGATTGAGCTGATATGGAAGGATATGTAGACCTTCACATCCTGAAAATAAAATCAATCTCAGTAGGTTGCAAGAGGCTATGGGGCCCCTGAACTCAGGGTTTGAGTGGCTGGTTGATGGACCAACCGTGTGTGCCGTGATAAATTCCCACTTTGGCTGAACCTGAGGTGGCAGTGTGGGCAGCAGTATGGCTTCTCTCCTGTGTGGGTTCGTACATGACGTTCCATTAAAAAACGTCTCTTTGGCCCACTGAATACCTTACCACACACCTCACACTCCATGAAAGCCTCTCGTGCTGAAGGATCACCTGAGGTGGCCATTAAGGGAGGCTGCTGAGAAGGAAAGATGCCAGTGCTCAAGGAAGGTTCTGTCTTCTTTGGGTGCAGAGCTCTGCTCCAAAGACTGTAGAGGGATGACCTCTGGAAGACAGTAAGACTTCTGTCATCATTCATTTGATGCAAATGATATCACTAGCAATTCTATCTATGGTAAGGATTGTGAGGACTGGTATCCCCTCATCACTGCCTGAAGCTCTCAAGTGATGCTTTCACTATGATACTACTGTCTCTATGGTGAAAAATTTCATAAGTTGACTTGCATATCTTTAGGGTCTTGCTCTACATTAAAGCACTCATCCATTCCTCCCTGTGTGAATGAGGCAGTCATAGGAACAGGGGGAGAGGGCTGGGAGCCACTAGTAGGAACCCCAACACCATGCTGGAAAAATATATGGCGTGTCAGATTATTGCGAATATTTGCTCTGTGAGGACAGTAAGGGCAGGCAAATGGCTTTTCCCCAGTATGGATTATCATGTGGCGGCGCAGACGAAACTTGAACTTATGACCCTTGAATGCTTTACCGCACACTGTGCATGAGGCGCTGCCCTCCTGCCCAGCCACTTCCTGCGGGGGTGCCACCAGCGAAGGGCTCCCAGAGTTCCCGCCAACACTTGCCTGTAACAACACACTTCATCAGTCTCACAGTAAGCAGGGGACCCAATCATACCTCAATGTTAAACAAAAATAAAGTCTGCCAGACTGCTGAAAATTATAGAAAAGTTTTCTTTTTCTGATATTCATATCAAATGCATCACAGCACCACAGTATGATGCTCAGCAATTCAGAAAAGCACCACTGTTCCCACAACATCCATTTCTCACATGCCCACATATGCAATGTACATTCAGAGTAAATCCATGTACAAAAGGTTTCAAATTATTCATTTTGTTGCTGGATTTCTGGAATATCAAGCTGCTGTTGCTGTTGTAGTTGCTGTTGCTGCTGCTGCTGAAGCTGAGATTCGCCAGCCAGGTGAAGTTGCTGGATCTCTTCCTGCAGCTGGTGAGGCAGTGTTGCTAGTGTGGCAGCAGCAGCCAGAGCATGTAGCCTGGGGGTGTGCACCATCTTCACGTGACGGGACACATGATCTCTGCGGGCAGCACGGTAGGGGCAGTGTGGACAGTGGTAGGGTTTTTCCAGAGCATGCGTAGTGGACAGATGGCGAGTCAGCACGTACTGGCGGTTGGGACCCTGGAACCTCTTCCTGCACAGCGGACACATGACGGACCCGTCCCCCTGCAACACACAATGCTGTCAGCACTGGACCACCACAGCAACCACCACCCTGTAGCCAAGCCTCACCAAAAACAAAAGATTTACAAGACCATAAGTTAACCAAAATCAAGGACTTTCAGACTTTAAACCAGCAAAAAATCTTGTACTGTCAGAATCCAGCCAAACCTGCAGTTTCTAAGGATGAGCACCATTAAGGAATAACCACACAGTGGATAAAGGAAAATTCATGGCTTATCAAAGCCTTCCTTATCTTATTCTTGAGAATACAACTGAGTTATGATTTGTATTTTTCAAAGCCATGTTGTATCAGAAAGACCTTCAACTCATTGTTGTTGAGATTGACGGAAATTAAGTTCCACATATATAGATGACCACTTGAAATCAATAAAATACCAAGTAACTAAGTACACCTTTATAAAAAGGTGATATTTCAACAGTAAAACCAATAAATCAGAGATATCACTATAGTTTGTATGTACAACTGTGTTATGGTGCAACATAACTAAAGTCAGAAAACCAATTTCCATGATCTTACTTTCAGTACAGGTGAACATATTCTCCATATGTTTTCCAGTAACACAGGCAGACTCATAGCTTTGCTAGCTTTGTTTATAAGGCATTATCAATGTCTCTTTGTTCAAAATATTTCCAAAATCCCAAAGAGTGAACAGTTTTATGTACACAAAATTTACCTCAGAAGCAAATGCATATTATGAAGTTGCATATTTGGTATATGTGTACAGATCAACAACTCAAAACTATTGATAGGTTTCAATAAAATATGTCCTGGAAGAGCAATCTTGAGGTATACTTCTGCAGTTAGTTTTCAACATTAGCTATATTGAAAGTTCCAATAAGGTGCAACAAGATCTGGCAACAATATTTCCTGCATTGCTAGCTAAAACACTGATGTGCATACTGTTAGTGACAAGCAATATGAAGGCCTCCTCTCACACAACCAAAGTTAAAGAAATATTTTGCAATGAAGTTTTCTTAAAAATTCAATGCATAATATTAAAAAAATGCTTCACTGTCTTTAATAATAATAACTGTTTGATGTTATTCTGGTGTATTTTGGTGTAAAATATCTGATGCTCCACTTTGATACAGTGAAATGGACATAGTGTACGCTCTATGTAAGTCAGGTTTCTCCAGTTGGCTCTGGAAGGCTGAGATGTAGCTCTCTGTGTAGCCCTGAGGGCTCTTGATCATGCTGTTGCTGTTGATGGTGATGATGGTGGTGGTGAATATGGGAGTGTGGCCGCAGCAGACTTGGACTCTCTGGGTGACGGGAACGCATGTGTCGAGTGAGGTTGCTCGAGATGTTGGCACGGTAAGGACAGTGAGGACAGCCGTAAGGTTTCTCCCCAGTGTGGGTCCGCATGTGGCGCCTGAGGAGGGTAGAATGGTATGGCCCTCGGAAATCTCGCCTACAAATGGGACAAGTGGCCATGCCTGGCCCAGATGGGGGAGTAACCACGCCCACCAGCCCTGCCTGCGCTGCCATCAGCCCCTGCAACAACAGGAAGGCTCTCAGTCCCCATCTGGGCCCTACAAATCCTGATATGTCTACAAAAACCCATTATTGTAATACTGATCAGGAGACAATACAATTCTAATCATATCATATTGATGCAACACTAAAGTCATCACAAACTTCACTATTGTGTACTGTGTAAACTAAATTCTCAACAAGTGAAACATTTCACTTGCAACAACAGCAGTTTAGCAGATAATGCTCAAAGGAAGCATTGACATATTGTCAATTTATTCCAGCAAACAATATAAACTCCAGAAATCTTCTGCATATCCTCTCATTTTATGAGAAAAAGAAAAAATGTAACTGAAATAGCTCAAAGCATTCTTCCCCTTACATAAAAAAAAAAATCAAACATAGCACAAATGAAAAAGGAAAAATATTTCAGCCTTTTCAACTTGATACATCAAGCAATCCCTCATTTTTATGTAATACAAAATGGATGTCACTTTAATTCTAAATACAATTAAGGCACATTACTCTAATTTCTCAAGAGTGCATACAACTATCAAACACAAAATAATATACAGAGCAACAATGTCTATCATAGCAGATCTAAATCTGATGCAGACCAACATTAATTTTTCATGACTCCTCAGCTTACTATGGTGTGCTTGATGGTAATATGATACAAACTCATTTCTTCTGAGTACTGCCAAGATCATAAGTGAGAGATGCCATGTATCTTCCTAAAATATGGGTGAAACAGTGAAGTACAGCTGTGAATAATTGTAACTGTATAACAGATAAACCATTGACAAGCTGGAGAACAGCCCAGCGTTCACTAGAATCAGAAGCTGCCATTTTCCTCCTGTGATCCTACACACTTTTCTTCATTTTTATCAAGTTCATGTGGCAAATATTTCATACAAGTGTATTCCTTTTAACAAGTATCAATACACTTTTCTGTAATAACTTATTGCTGCTAAGATGACAGAGCTTTTCCATAAGAAAGGTAAAGCTTCATACAAGATCAATTTTGAATAATTTATTCATCACACCTCACAAGTGAGGAAGAAGTATAAACCTCAGCACTACTCACCAGACTGCATCCCACAAATAATAGTTGTAAAGCATAATGTAACAATTCTTTGTACAGTAAGCCCCCACACTTTGCAAATTAATTAGTCTGGTGAAACTATCACCAAATGCAAATTTTGCCAAACACGAGTTCTTTATACCCTATAAATTGCCTGAAAAATACCTCAATCAGTCTTTGGTCATTGCCAAAGCCCCTCTTTTGATCCCTAAAATACCATCTTTCAAGCTGAAATAAAATCTTTTGCCTTCAAATATTAAAACACATGCACAAAACAGACCAATAAACAATAAATAAAGTTAATAAGACATGATATAAAAGCTCTAACTCCCATTTTTTCACCCATTTCCCTCGCCCACTTTCATCCTTGCTGCCACCACCATTGTCCTTACGCTGGTTGAGGCCATGTTGGCAGTAAATCGCCAGAATTCGTTCCCAAACTAGCAGAACAGAGGGTAGCACAAACAAAATGGCTGAAGGGGACTCTAACACTTCATTCTGATAGGTTTAGAGAGAGGTCTGACATCACCAGGGAGCCGCGTGGTTCGCCGTGCGGCTGCCAGGGGACGGCCAAGTTCGAATGTAAATCACCAAACGTGCACTCGGTGGTCCATGGCCATCCTACCACCAAAAGTGAATTTCGCCAAGCTGAGATTCGCCAAGTGCGGGGGCTTACTGTATTTGTATTTTCTCTGTTTTGACACTCATTTCAAAATAAATGTCCGAGTAAGATCTATCTCATTTAAGTACTCGTATCTATGTCAAGGACTGTTCCTATCTTACATGACCAATCAAATGAGTATTATAATTATGTGTGTAGATATGAAGGTTAAAAAACATGAGTATGTTTATGTTTAGCTTGCTGCATTTATAGTATGCATGATTAAAAGGTGAATGGCTATTCTCTTTAACAGAATAAATTCATATCTACATGAAGTGACAGCATGAATAAGATCTAATTGAGCTGTAGAAAGTACTTATGCGAAAGCAGTGCTATAAGTAAACTAAATCTGACCAAAATCAATATAAAAATATGATGAGATTTGCTTTGTTCTTTTTATTGATTATTATATGTTTATATTTTTTTCATTTTTAAGTTTTGGCAACAAAATAAGAGGACTAAAATGAAAAACAGGACTGGGTACATAAGATACTAGGTAAAAATATTAAATAAAATAAGAAAAGTGGTAACATTTAGAAAAGCTCAGTACACTGCATTTATGACCCTGAAAAGTACATGACTATTGATTGATCAGTTATATTATTCATGAAAACAAATGGAAAATTAGTGATAGGCAAATGATGTGGCTACTGTTTTTCAATATATCATTATGTTTGTAAACAGGCAAATGTTTGGTTGCACATTCCTTTTATGGATGCAGTTGCAAGAGGAATGCAATGTGATAACTGACCATGTTACTGGTGCATAATTGGGTTTCAAAATGTCTTCATTTCCAGAAACTTTCCTTCATTTCTAATAACTTCCCAAATCCCAAATAACAGTTCCCCATTTCAAAAGGAGCTTTCAAAGGGAATCATGCAGCTTTTTTTTTTTCTTATTTTTCCTCCTCTAGATTGACAGTCTAGATGAATGCAGTCATCCCTGTTAATTTTTTTTCTTTTTTTTTCATTCATTTATTAATTTCCTTCCCAGTCTCATATTAGATACACTGATCATATTTGTGTTGTTACAAGTCAGAAAAGAAACTTAACCAGTTTGTTAGTTTGGTCATGATTACATGTTGGTGTAAATACATACATCCACCTCAGCTCTGACTTGATAAAAGTGTGGGACATCGCCTACCTCAGGAGTGATAAATCCTGCAAGACTGGAGCGCAAACGCCTGCCACAACAATAACACAATAATGGCAAGGTAGATAGATACCCCAAAATAAAAACTCACTCTAACACTATCAATCATGGCATGATACACCTACCCGCCTCAATAACAATAAAATAACTCACGTAGTGAGAGAGCCCCAAGCACATCCATCTAGTGGCATACATACCATAGTCTTATATTCAGCAAAGTTAAGTGATTTATCCAATTAACTGCATAGTGATTCACTATAGTACATTTTCTTGTACATTGCTGAAATCAGTCTATCAACCATCATCCATGGTTAATTCTCTTTTCAATAAAGTAACTACAATGATGCCTATCAATATTTATCTGGTGGCTAGTATAAGCTTTTAGAAAAGAATAACTAGCTTAATAACATAAATTCCAAACTATTTCCATACTTAAAAAACATGAGCAGAGGTATGCTTCAGTATTAGTAAGGCAATACTCCGTAAGAGAGGACAGTCACCACACAGAGGGGGCTCTCACGCAGATCACAACAGCATTGACGAGTAGCTATCGACAGAGGTTAGTGGGCTATGGTTGTGCTGTTCCACTAAGGTTATTCCCTCCACAGTCAGCCTGACTCTCCCTCGGCAAGTTTTCTTGGTGCATCGCCACCAACTGCTTCGGCCCCCCGTCTCCACCCTGCATATCCTGTGCTTGTACCCTTCGAAGTAGAGCAGGTCTTTCCCTCTTTGAGACTTGACAAAGGCTCCATTCTGCTGGAGGAAAACAGAGTATCAAGCTTGGTTTTCAAACAGCTTTTCAAATTTCCAGTTCAATGAGATAGTGAGCATTACAGTCTGTTAAAACAATACTGAGAGACTTGAGACAAGATTCAAGTTGTAGAGGTCAAGTGAGTGCCGCCCCTACAAACAAAAACTTGCTCATCCCACTGTGATTGCATACTTGGATGTGTTTCTGCTTTTTTTTCTCTATGCAATCAAATCATGTATCTTAAAAACATAACTACCCATTAGAATGAAATGCAATGCATAAATTCTTCATTTGGGTAAGAAGGCAACCACAAGGCCAAGATCAAATTGTTCGTTTGTTTCATAAAAACACAAAGGAAGACCAAACCTCACAACCTTCCAAAGATCATGGCACAAGTTCTATACTATATTATGCCCATTATCTGCACACCATGAACATTCAGAGGGAGGAAGATGCATTGTGAAGATTCTGGCTGCCAGTGCCAGTGCCTACTGGGGACAAAAGAGACTGGTTTGATAGAACAGCACCACCACAGTGTACAGTGCGCAGGTGTCTTGTGAGATTACTGGATACATTAGCACGATAGGGACACTGAGGACACTGGTAGGGCTTCTCGCCTGTGTGAGTGACCATATGTCTTGTTAAAAGAAACTTTTTATTAAGCCCATGGAACTCCCGTCCACATTGAGGGCACGGCAGGGGAGAGGCCAAGTCCCCCGGCCCTGAATAGGTGCCTGCCTGGCCAGAAGGGTTAGGACGAGATGCACTGTGGGTCTTGTGCAGAGCAGACGTTGAAGGGGAGCACCTCACCAGGGGACTGCACCACGACAGCCTCTGAAATACACAAAGGCATCGTCACACCCCTGGTCAGGCTGCTCCTTCACTATCCTACTGCTCTTCTTCCTTCACCCTAAGCCATGTTTGATGGATCTCTTGATGGTCTTATGTCTTGGAAACCGTTCACAGTACTTCTTGCCCTTAGGCTTCATTTCCATCTGGCTGTGTTCAAAATTTCTGTTCCATGTTGTTTGCCATCATTTACACTATAAAAGGTGCACCGATTTACATTTTATTTTCATGTTTTCTGATATCAATTTTACTTGCCACATTAGGATAAATTAACAGAATAGTTTAGTTACCATAAATTTAACAGATGATTTCATGGTCTGTTCTTGACAACTAAAGTAATTACTACTACAGAAGTTTACACCATATAAAAGGCTGTTCCTTAGAATCACATCAATGTAAACCCTACAGTGTAAACACATACTTTCACCTGAAACATGATTAGAATTACAGGTGCTTCAGTGAATGCGAAGAATTAAGTGAAGATGCCATCATTCCTTCCTCACCTGTAGCTTTTTTGCCAATAACTAAGCATCATCAAACAACTTACTGGTCATCATACCATCCTCTGCAGTGTCACTTTTCCATCTGAATTTTCCCTTGCAATATAGTGAATGGGATGATTATAATTGTGAATCTAAGTATTCATTGCATGTGTGTGTGTGTGTGTGTGTGTGTGTGTGTGTGTGTGTGTGTGTGTGTGTGTGTGTGTGTGTGTGTGTGTGTGTGTGTGTGTGTGTGTGTGTGTGTGTGTGTGTGTGTGTGTTTCACTGTTTGATCTGCTGCAGTCTCTGACGAGACAGCCAGACGTTACCCTACGGAACGAGCTCAGAGCTCATTATTTCTGATCTTCGGATAGGCCTGAGACCAGGCACACACCACACACCGGGACAACAAGGTCACAACTCCTCAATTTACATCCCGTACCTACTCACTGCTAGGTGAACAGGGTGTGTACAAGTGAAAGGAGACACATCCAAATATCTCCACCCAGCCGGGGAATCGAACCCCGGTCCTCTGGCTTGTGAAGCCAGCGCTCTAGCACCGGGTGTGTGTGTGTGTGTGTGTGTGTGTGTGTGTGTGTGTGTGTGTGTGTGTGTGTGTGTGTGTGTGTGTGTGTTCACTGTTTGATCTGCTGCAGTCTCTGACGAGTGTGTGTGTGTGTGTGTTCACAGCCAGACGTTACCCTACGGAACGAGCTCAGAACTCATTATTTCCGATCTTCGGATAGGTCTGAGACCAGGCACACACCACACACCGGGACAACAAGGTCACAACTCCTCGATTTACATCCCGTACCTACTCACTGCTAGGTGAACAGGGGCTACACGTGAAAGGAGACACACCCAAATATCTCCACCCCGGTCCTCTGGCTTGTGAAGCCAGCGCTCTAACCACTGAGCTACCGGGCCGTGTGTGTGTGTGTGTGTGTGCACATGCACATTTCTTTGTGGGGGCACTTTGTGTCACTTATCCCATTAGTGAGAATATTAGCCTGATATATAAATACAAGTTTTTAAATTACTTCTGACTGAGGCAAACATGTCTTAGAAACCCAAGACAAGGTCAAAATAAATCAATTATATATTTTTTATCCAGGATGAAGTGGTTTTCAGCAGGTTATAGTATTAACACAGTAGCAAATACAAAAATAAACACCAATTTGTGTTGTTTGAAACTTGTTTAACATATTCATGCTATCATTCTCCTGCTAGAGCTTCATGATATTAAATTGCAGTATGCTTAAATTGTCATTTATACAACATGCATATCCTACTTCTTTCTTTAAAACCCTTTCATTATGTAAGCCAATACTTCAGTCTTCACTCCCCTAACTAGTCAAGCATTTTAACACTTCCCTTTTACAAAAGATCTTCCTGTCAAATCTATGTACTTAATTTTACCTTTAATCTTCTCTAACTGAGTTTAACCCTCTCAAACCACAGCAATTTATCTGATTGTTTCAGCAATAATAAACATAATAAAAAGATCTAATGCTAATAATGCTGACAATCATTAATCATCTTAGTTTTACCAATATCAAAGCTTCACCTTTCTTAAATATCCAAGGGATAGTCTAGACAATAAGAACATAAGTTTTTATCATGTATTTAATTTGTACCAAATTTCTACATAAAAAATTATTAAAAGACATAGTTTATTGGATGCAGTATCACAAAGGGAGTACAGGAGGGTAACACTAGTCCAACGGTCAACAGTACAAAACAATGTGTAAAATCCAGTGATTGCTAGTAGTGAAATCTGTCTGCAGTACAAAATGGTCACCAATACACAAGTCCACCAAAACCGTCTAGCACTGAAGCTAAGGAATGTCAAGTATAAAATAACAGTAATTGGGAATGCTTACAATCTTATATACATTAATACTTAGAGTCATCAATCACATTAAGCACTTAATATAAAATCAATTCTGTACAAAACTGCAGTCCTCACATCCAAGACCAGCCAGCATAAACTGTTATTTTGAGACTTAAAGCTCCACAGAAAACCTTAGGATCTACTTGTGGCATCGGTTTCAGGTTCTGAATAGCGACTGGACTGAGCTGTTGGGGTTGAGGAGAGCTGCGCAAGGTACATGTTTACCACAGCCTTCACACCTTCATCACATGCTTCTTTGGAATAGTCACCTCCTGCCGCCCCTGCCCTAAAGCGGTGATATACACACGAGCCTTTCTTTAAGTGCCGAATCATGTGTTCCTTGCGAGAGGCACGGTACGAGCAACAGGGGCAAGAGAAAGGCTTTACTCCGGTGTGGGTCTTCACATGACGTACCAGGTTATTTCGACTGTTCTTCCCCGTGAACTCTTTGCCGCATAGGACACAGCGATCCACTCCATCCTCCGATTCCTGCAATGGAGAAGCCACGACCTAGATAAGCTCGCTTCCTTAGCCAGATCCACGCTACGGGGAGCCCTACAACACCTCAAGCCTGGCTCCATCACTACTGCCTTACTGGCTAAACTACAGATGCATTCCTCTCTCTCTGGAAGCATTCTACGAGTGGCAAGCAGACCAGGATCTCTTAAGTATAGCAACTAATATAGTCATACTTCATACAGGTGTATAAAATGGCCACTAAGGAACAAGGCAGGAGGATCACACCTTTAGAGAGAGAGACATGATCATGTGGCCGCAGCGTGAGCATGCTGGGGGCTGCTGGGCACTTCTGATGGTTCAAGCCTGTGTAGATTCCTTATGTGACGACTCAGGTGCTCTTTCTGATTGGCTCTGTATACACACAATGGACAAGGAAATGGCTTTTCGCCAGTATGGATGGTCATGTGTCGCTCCAAGCGGTATTTACGCTTTGTGCCCTCGAAGATCTTGCCACACACAGGGCAGGAGGAAGCAGAGGAGCCCCCAGCGTAGACACTACAGCCTCCTGCAACTTCCTCGGACGTCATCTCGTCATCATCCTCGTCAGCTAGCACAGCCTCCACCTCGAGTAGCGCCGCCTGCAACACACCAGGCCAGGGTCAACGCATGTTTCAACAGCAGCACATAACTCCAGCCAGGTGGTAGGGGCAAGAGACCATGCTCTGATCCCTTCCTAGTTACTAAACTTTGGACAAAGCCAGTATCCAATCAACAGCATTTATGGTATTAATGAAAGTAGCTTCAAGGTTTTATATTTCCCATTAGTGATAACCTTCTTTACCTTCTCAACATGTGTAACTTTCGTCAAACGTGCTTCCACAAAAAAGAAATACATTCATAATGACACTTTCTTGTGGTGGCTCACTGTCACGCAAGAAAGAGCTACTTCTTCATTTTTCTGGGGGGATGAACAACATTCTTCTGACTGCTCCTCATGGGGACTTCCCTGTTGGTGCACTGAGTCACCAATAACCTCTACACTGACAGGTCCTGCTGTTTGCCAGTGAACATTTTTCATATGTCTATTGAGGTTGTTCTGCTGAGTGGAGCGGTAAGGGCAATGTGGGCACTTGAAAGGCTTCAGGCCCCAGTGCACAAGCATGTGTCTGTCAAGGCGATACTTGCGCTTGGTGCCGTGGAAGACCTTGGCACACATGGGACAGGCCAGCATTCTCGTCGCCACACCCTCCGCACCTTCCTGCAAGACAAACAACCTCACTCAGTCCATCTCAGACTCACAAGCAAACACACACGATCATTCCACCAACCTCTCAACACTTTATAGGCCTTTCCTTCAGATACTAGACTTCACAACTGTCTAGTTCCTTTATGTTAAACACACACACCTCAGATCTCTTCCTTGCAGAATCTGGCAATCAACTTGATGGGAGACTTTACTTCAAGCAATTTCCAAAGCAGTTTAGTTTCAGTTTTAGTAGAGATAGTCATCCACTTCCAAAAATAGCAATCTTCCACTCAGTGGATACAAATAAATGACATCACACATGCCACATGGAACTTATAAACCTACAAATGCACAAGATTAAATTAAATACTGCATTTTAGCCTCATAAAATTGATGTTCATAATTCTTCATTCCATCAAGATTCATCAGTTCTCTCAGAGACCAGCTTCTGACTGAGACTGTGCAACAGGTTCATTTTCAGTTTTAAGACGCAGGTGAAGACCAAAGGGAGGCTCGTCTTCCCTGGCTCCTTGGCATGACTCACTGCTACCACTGTGTTGCTGTTCACCTCCTGAAGAAAGTGACAAACTCTGAACACTTGTGTCAAATCTCTGATGGGGATGTGACTGTGGGGTAGCATTGGCTAGATGTGGACGGTGCTGAGAAAGACTGAGACCAGCATCAGCATGGTGAGACAGTCCAGAGAAGGAATTCAAACCCACTTCTTCCAAGCTCAGTTTGTGGACAGTCCGAACATGCCTCTTAAGATTCCCCTGCTGAGATGCTCTATAGGTACACAGTGTGCACTGGAAGGGCCTCTCCCCAGTGTGAGTTAGCATGTGGTTGTCCATGTTCTGGCGACGGTTTCGGCCTTGGGCAGTCTTGCCACACACTGGGCACACCAACACGCCTCCTGGTCCCCCAGTGCAGCCTTCCCCAGCAACAACCAACTCCTGTAAAATATGAGCGCAGGCTCAGCCAGGATTCTCAAAGCTGCCCATGAGCCCCTCAGCCTCAGCCCATATGACAATATGAATACTCACTTGATAATTCTTACATCTTCTCAACACACCACCACCACCATCTCTCCTTAGCCAGAAGAACAAGTTACAAGTCCCATACAAAAAAAACTTGTTTCCCTTCTTCATGTCTATACGACAATGTAATTATTGAAATTTGGTCTTATGGGTGTCAAATATTTCATTTGATACACCAATCTTTAAATGCAGATTATTCTTCCAAAAGTATTCTTAATGTTCAGGCCTCAACAAGAATGTTATGAACATATTCAATGTCCATCATTTTCTTAACTTTCAGAAGCATAAAACAAGAGACTTGAAACCACACAGCTTTTATATTGTGTAAGAAACTTCATATTTAAGGTATTCTCTAAGAGAACAGTATAACATTTCGTGCTGCCCTTTTCTGAATAAGACATCCACTTCCTTCTCTACGCAAATCTGCCAAGAGACACAAAGTTCACAACTGAACTTTGGAAAAATATAACTATGCTCTTCCTCTTGCTTGACAAAACAGAAAGATCATATGATATTTTGCTTGAAATAAATACTTTAACATGATCTCAACAATGTAGTTGACACAGCATTGACAACTTATAAGAAATCCAGCATTGACAAGTGCATTAGTTATGCATGTAGTTAACTTGACAACTTATAATCATTGACAAGTGCATTAGTTAACTTATAAATCATGTGAAACTTAAAATTTTTTTTCATATATTACATCCATGAGTCATTGCCACTTGAATGCCTTAATTTATCTGGCAAGCTTTAGTCAATTTAAAATCTTCTGATTCAATCATCACTTTCCTGTCGAGAAATGTTGTTGGCACATTATGACTTGTTTACGGTAAACTATTTAAATGAAACCTCTTCCATCACCTATCTTCTTTCTCAAACTCCTTATCATATAACCATATAGCCATGATTAAAAAAAAACACCCTTTCACAATGGAACTGGCGCACAAAGTTGTCCACTATTATTTCATTTAATATGATTTCATTCACTGTACAGTACCATTAATTTAAAAATCAAATGCCCCTTTGTTGATAAGCAAACAAATTCTTGAAAATTGTGGGAATGCCACATCAAGTGAGTTTCATATATTAGTCCACTCCCAACAATAAAAGGAAGTGACACTTCTATAAATATATACTGTTAATTAAAGAAAACTAGCACATTTTGGCATTCCATCATCAAATTGTTAAATTTTTTCATCATTAAGTAAATTAGTAGACTTTATTACTGATTATGTGTGTTTTTACTAAGTGAAAACATCCTTGTATTCCTTACAGAGAAAGAGCAAGACAATTCCTTTCATTAATTGAGGTTTTGTGTTCCTCAGCCAAGGAATTTGACACAGAATCATGGCAAAGATTTCTTTAAACACAGTCAGACAAGTAGGATATTTGCATTTTCCTTAACAATCACAGTTTGTTTTCTTTGTCATTTAATCAATTCCTATTTTATCAGACACTAATAAGAACAGCTGAAGCTGGTGCTTCTAACATCACTAACCTTGAATAAAGTGGCATTTCTAAACATGCACACAACAATATAAAGCCGTTCTTCATGCCTTAAAAATGCACAATGGTACAAACTACTGCCATATACTTAATGTGAGAAAATAGCACAAAATTCCTAGAAAACCACCAAAGCTTGGTATATAAATTAGTAATAAAACTTGTTCTTCAACCTAATGATGTTGTGACAGGTCATGACTTGTCATGCTCTCACAACCAAGAAGTTACATTATCAGTCCAAATCAATTATCCATCACCCTTTCTAACACAAACATTAAGCCATCATATTCTTAAAAGCACGACAGGGAAGCAAAGAATGCTTTGTGAATATATAATCCAAACTCCACTTGGTTGTTAAATTTTTTTTGTAAAAATGTAGCCATCTGATGATTCAATTTTTTATTGCCATTGAGTTAACTTGACTAAAGGAAACACACAGACACACAGACAGACAGACAGACAGACAGACAGACAGACAGACAGAGACACACACACACACACACACACACACACACACACACACACACACACACACACACACACACACACACACACACACAGAGAGAGAGAGAGAGAGAGAGAGAGAGAGAGAGAGAGAGAGAGAGAGAGAGAGAGAGAGAGAGAGAGAGAGAGAGAGAGAGAGAGAGAGAGAGAGAGAGAGAGATTCTTGAACCCTCACCTGCTATTGCTGCAAAAATACATATTTTTCCCATTTTACATTCTCCACTCATTTCTGTAAGTTGCCTCAACGCTACAATACCATTGTAGCAAATCTTATTTCCATCTAGTTCTGTCCTGTTCAATGAGAATAAGCTTTTAGAGTTAACAATACCACCAATTAGGCAAATCATTATTGAGCAAAATACTTCACTGGCCTTTCCAGCAAGATTCATTAGTATTTGCAAGTTTACAACAACAGTCAGTAATGCAGCTGGATCATTTCTGTCAATGAGCATTTGCTATAACTTCAAACCAAAAGTGGAGAGCATTGACTAAGGCAATGAAGCCAAACAGTGTGAATATTTGTAAATAATGTTACATTGGTGACAGCATGACAGCTGCAAGAGCTTGCTTTAAATTTTAATCTCAAAGAAAATTTCCTAAGAAAGTTTTGGTGCCTGCAAAACTATAATAATGACTTCCCAATATACATTGAGAGCACTGCTTACTCTGTAACAAACTATGAAGCCTTGTGATAGAAAAGATAATGTGAGCCTGTTATTAAAAGATTCCATTACAGAATTCCAATAGCAACTGGAAAGATATTAAGGAAATATTGCTCACAGCAATACTTCATACCACTAGTTAGAACAAGAACCATAAATATTTCATTTAATCAAGCACTATCCCTCCCATCAGTCAGGGGCCTCAAAGCACCACAGCACATCACTCCTCCATTGCACCTCTTACCAGTCACAACACTTCAGCCAACACCTGTTCCTCTAATCAGTCAGATATAACTGCAGTCAGTAACACTCTATACCATCATGACCCTTTCTACTGTTCAGACCAGCAGCAAGAAAGCTATATCTCCATCATTTTTTTTTTACTGCATATTAAACTGCCTCACTCAGCAGCTATCTAAGAAACTCAAACATAACAGCATGTATGGACAGCTAAAAATGACACTTTTTATTGCATATTAAACTGCCTCACTCAGCAGCTATCTAAGAAACTCCAACATAACAGCATGTATGGACAGCTAAAAATGACGCAATCCAGCTAAAAATGACGCAATCCCATGACATATATCAACAAGACAGGCCCTCCACACCTATAACTAACATACTTCTCATAACGCATAACAACTGGAATGGCAAATTAGAAGCACAATGCTTATGAAGTCCAAATAATTCACCTGCAACATATGCAGCCTGTCACCTTAAAGAATAGTAGGTGAATCATTGTCCATGTACAATCATGCTCTTTTGTAAAAACAAATCCAAAGATTCTAATTTTCCCACCCTGCTCTATTCAGTGAACTTTTAAAATATTTCTATACCTTTCCTAGCTTTCCTTTCTGACTTAGATCTTCTATTTTATCATCTTAACCATTCCCTACTTCTGCACAATTTCAGAGCTGTACCATTTCAGCAGTCTTTTATATGCTCTCAACAAAACCAGGTTAAACAATAAAACACTGTCAATTATACCATAAAAAATTTATTGACTCATCTTACCAACTTCACTAATACTAAATTGGCATTTATATCACTTACTGGCCACAAAAACACAAATATTTTTGTCCTTCTCTGCCTCTTAAGTTTTGCTTGTTGGTGGGCTTTGTTCAACACTTTTGTCAAAATCCTTTTCCTTAATATGCAATCAAAACTTTATTTATCAATGTCATCTCAACTTCATAAACAATATTTTCTTCTTAAAAGGAAGAAAAATCACAGCTCAAGTTCTTTACATAGTACATCTTTCAGGCAGTGGTAGACAATACAACTGATACCAACAGAAAGTAATTTTCATCACACCAGATATAATGTGGCAAAAGTTGGCTGCCTTCCTACACATACTAGGAACTCAATTCTTGAACAAGTCAACATAAGAACACTCAAGTATGACTGATTTACGTTTTACCCCTGTGGTGAGAATAATATAGCTTGTTCTTGTTAGGAGATGTAGTGAACCTTGTGTAAGGCAGCAACATGCCCCTTCAGAGCATCCTTGCGATTGGTGCGGTGAGGACAGTACGGACACTGGAAAGGCTTCTCCCCTGTGTGAACCAACAAGTGTCGCTCAAGCTTCTGCTTCCATGTGATACCCGAGAAAGTGTGGCCACATACACTACAAGCTCGTGACACACTACCACTGTTATTCTCTCCCCCAGTCAGGCTGCTGCCTCCTCCCAGCTTGTGACGCCACCTGTCCACTGCCTGGGGAGTGAACGAAGGGTCTTGACGGGCTAGGCCGACCTGTAACAGACCAAACCACTCAGTCTCCCCGTCACTAAAGAACTGCCTAAGGTTCATCCCCTTCTGATACTTATGGGAAAAAAATTTAGAAAAACATGTGTGTATATATATATATATATATATATATATACAAAGAACTGGTCCTAGTCTGGTAGGTGTCTGCCATGCTTGCGCATGGTATGTAGCTTCAAAGAGTCCCTCCTGGCACATCTGTGCTGACAGTAAGGACAGCAGAATGGCTTCTCTCCCGAGTGAGTCATGAGGTGTCGCATCAATTTTTGCTTCCAGGAGGGACTTGGCCGGAACTGTTTACCGCATATCCGACACTTCTGCTCCGTGTCCAGGCAGGCAAGCAGCATTCCCGCCTCCCAGTTGCCCCCAGGCTCCTGCAACACAAACACCCACTCAGTGTTCAACCCACTCCCTACCTCCCCACACATAACTCTGCTCAATGGCTGAGATACAATGTTCCCAAAGACTGAATGAGACAAGTGTAACTGCTGCGGTCATCACTGTGGTAAGCAACTTCCTCAAGTGCTCAAGCTGCTTTGATTGCAGGCCAACACTATGTCTGAGGCAGAGAGTGGAGGCTTATCAGGGTGCATGATCCTGCTGTGTCTCTTGATTGAGTCCTTGCGGCCACTACGATGTAGACAGTATGGGCAACGGTAAGGCTTTTCTCCCGTGTGGGTTAAGAGGTGACGCTCTAGTTTCTGGCGCCAAGATGAGGCAATACGAGGGAAGTGCTTGCCACACAGGGGGCAGGTGCCAGACTCTAGGACTGCTCCAACATGCTGGTGCGTGCCTCCTCCGCCTGCCTGCAAGGTAATACAGGGCACACTTAACCTTCCACTTTGAGTTCCTAAGTTCACTTCTCCAAGCCAGCATGTTAACAGAATTCCAAACAAAGTGTGCAAGCACTGGCACACAACCACGCACATACACACATACACAGAGGGATTTTCATGACAGGTACAAAAATACGTAATCTTCAGTGAGTTTCAGCTTGAGAAGGCATTAACCCTGAAGGCATCTCGCTTTTGTGCTTTCTTTTGATGTGTACTTCCAGATTTTGTTTAAGGTTGGCTCTGTGAGGACAGTGGGGACACTGAAAGGGCTTCTCCCCTGTATGTGTGATCATGTGCCGCTTTAACAGGAACTTGCGGTTGAAGCCGTAGAAACTCTTGCCACATGTAAAGCACTCAACAGCAACAGACGGAGAGGTAGGGGCTGGCATATGGGGCCGGTGAGCCACCAGCGTGGACTGCCAGGCTGCCACCTGCCCCTGAAACAACAACACCGCACGTCAGCCTCCTTATTCCTGAGGGAGGAGGGAAGGCTCTTTCACTTGTATAATTTTTTTTTTTTTTTTTTTTTTCTAACATGAAAAAAAAATAGGATAAAAAAATAAAATAAAAGTAACCCCCACAACCTTCTAGGAAGAGATGAGGATTGAAACCAAGAATCAATTAACTGTAGTAATTTGAACCATCAAGGCCCAAGCCTGGCTGTGAAGGAGAGGAGGCAAGAGCAGAGGCAGCCTGAGAGGTCATGTTCTTTTCCACAGACATTAGCAACTGGGCGTGAAGGACGTGCATATGCTTCTTCAGGTTTCCCTTCAGTGATGCTCTGTAGGGACAGAAAGGACAAGGGAAAGGCTTTTCTCCCGTGTGGGAGAGGAGGTGCCGCTGCAGGTCTTGACGACGGTTACGGCTGCAGAATGCCTTGCCACACACAGGACAGGTGAGGCCGTGTCCCTCAAGCCCCTCACACCCGCCTGGGCCCACCACGCCCACCCTCACACCCTGCAACACATAACAACCCCTTAGAGCTTTCAAGTCAAGCTTCATTGGCTAAATGAGTGGTTACACAGTATCAATGATTGTATTACTCACTTTTAATCTTGAAAATTATAAAATGCATCAAAGATGCAATGCACACCTACAATTGCAGCTAGTTTTAACAAACCTAAACCATAGCAACAAACATTTGCTGCAGCCCATTTCATCGGTCATCACTCCGGCCCCTGAAGGAAAGGGCAGAAGAAGATACAGAGGCAGGGGCATGAGGTCCAGAAGGTTGAGAGAGAGATAAGGCAGATGCAAGAGTGGGATGTAGGATAGGAGCAGCACGGTGAACAGTAGCTATGTGCATGTTTAAATTGCATTTTTGGTTGGTTCGGTAAGGACAGTTAGGACAGGCATGAGGCTTCTCGCCAGTATGGATGAGTGTGTGTCGGCGTAGCAGCTGACGCTGGTTCTTGCCGCTGAACACCTTGCCACAGACCTGACAGGCAAGGCCACTTGTCCTGCCAGGGGACACCCGACCTACCTGCAACACAAGCATCTGCTTCAGACACAGGCCCTCTACTTCACCTCCTTTTCTCTTTGCAACAGAAAACTTTTTATTTTTTATTCATTTTTTTATTTTATAAATAGTTCAGATATCTTGTGCAAGGTTTATGTTCCAGTCACATTTCAGAATCAACTATAGTTCCATTATTGGATAAGTATTTAATTAAACTTGCACTTTCTTTAAAAAAATTGTTCATGAAAATGCCTGATCAATCAAGTCATCAAATGAAAAATCATTACAAATTTCAGACTTTCTTACCATGTTTTCTTGTGTCTTGCTCACTTTCACTACTATCAGTCAGTAATGCTCAACCATCCCTCCAACCACTGACAGTCATTTGTTTGGCTTGTAGTTTAAATAAACATACTGAATTTTGATAAACCAGATTTTTCATAAAAATTGCTAGACATATACTGTTGTATTACCTTGTAACAACTTTTGTTAAAGTTCAATGATAAAGGCCAATTTCCATTACTAAATAATCTGTTAATATTGAATAACTTATGAAAAAAATTTCTCAACAAACTTGTATCTTTTAAAATCCAGTTACACTTTCAACCACTTTTAGCTCCCATTATCAACAGTGAACACAGTGAGAAACAAAACTAAGGTAGGGCAGTTTGCTCCCTTACCATTGCATTTTATTTCCCTAGAATAGATTTTCATCAATAGCCCTCATTTTTTCTACTTTCTTGTCCTCAAATTAATCAATAGGTATTATAGTTACAATAAAAGCTTAGATTATGTAAAACATATTTTTATGTACACAATTACATACAGATTTGTACAACTGGTATCCACTCAACAAAGAGCAAGGCCATGCTCATCCACTTAATCCTTATGTAGCAAAAATAACCAAGCACACAATCTAAAGTTATAACTAAAATAACCATAACTATGAATAAATCACGACATGGATACCTTGTATCAGTGACCTTTCCCCATGCTGCTCAAGTGAACAGCAGTTATGTGCACCTTCAGGTTGCTCTTACGATTGGATTTGTGAGGACAGTAGGGACATTGAAATGGCTTTTCCCCAGTGTGAATGGTCAGGTGCTGCTTCAAGTTGCGTTTTCGGTAATCTCCGTGGAAAGCCTTCCCACATAACGAGCACTGAAGGAAGGCCTCTCCATGGACTTCAGTCTCACAGCCCTGCAAAGCACAACATGCCAGCTTAGTTGTCTTGGATAACTTGTGGACATCAACAAGCTGCTGTGAAGACAAACTAAAGCTTCAGTTCTGATTCAGGAAGGCCCCCTTGGGCCTTCAAATTTCAGGTAGTGTAGTGATCTTCAAAATTACAGGGTTGGCTTATCCAGCCAATCACAGAGTCATCACTCCCTTGTATAGCTATGTCATTCCACTTGTCTCTACCATGACGGGTGATTACATGGCCTTTTAGGTTAACTTTCTGTGTGGCTCGATGAGGGCAGAAGGGACAGGCATAGGGTTTCTCTCCTGTGTGGGTACGCATGTGACGTGCCAAGTTGAACTGACGATTCTTGCCTCCAAATCCTCTACCACATATGGAGCAAAGCTTAGAAGGTGATGGCGGCCGTTGTGGTGGTTGTGATTGGGTGGAGGGTTGGTGATGGCCCAGGTCTGAGGTCCCTCTGAAGGTTGAAGACTTTCCCTGCAAAACACAACACCCTCACTCAGACAACCCCTTGGTCCTCATACCACCACAAAGCTATTTGACGAAGGGTCTTCACAGTTTAAGCCAAGAGCACTTGTCGACTCATTGTAAAAACAAACATAAATGAAAATTAGAAACAAAAAATTTATTCATTTCTTTCTTTTTTGCTTTGTAAGATAAGGGACAGCCCTGATGGCTAGCCTTCATGCTGGGTTGCTACGTGCTTCTTTAGCTGGTTGTTTTGGTTTGCCCTGTACGGGCAGAGAGGACAGGCGTAAGGCCTTTCTCCAGTGTGGATGCGCATGTGTCGTCTCAAGTTTGACTTGTCTCCAAACATTTTGCCACACACTGGACAAGGGTTTGAAGATGATTTTGGCACTGTCTGTGTAGCAGGATGGTGCCAATCCCTGCCTGGGGGCACTCTCATGATGGAACTCCTTCCCTGCAAAATAATTTACCCTCACTAAAACCACTACTCATAAAGAGCAACCAAAAGAGAATTGAATAATTTACTATGCCCCCCTCCCAATGATTAACACCAATTACACAAAAAGTTTAAGATAACAATAGTACCACTACAATATTCCAATTTACCATTAGCTTGCATTATGGCGAGTACTGATGTGGAGCCGCAGATTGTTTCTCTGATTTGCCCGGTGTGGACAGAAGGGGCACATGTATGGCTTTTCTCCTGTATGGATACGCATATGTCTCCTGAAGTTGGACCGGTCAACAGTTTTACCACAAACTGGACAGGGCCTAGATGATGCCTGGGATTTTGACAGTGCAGAGGAGATGAGCTGTCCAGCACTTGTGGATCCCTCTGTCATGCAACACTTCCCCTGCAAAACAGACCAGTCTCACTAGGACTTCTCAGGGACAACTGCATTAACCTGATGCATGACTGTCAACACTACACTTGTTACAGATGCTTCTCAAGAGCACATAAATAATGTTCTAAGATCCAGTTGTCAGTATCCAATTCATGAAACTCCATCTCCTCCATGGGAGGAAACCCATTCTTCGTGCCTGGCGCGAATGTGCATCCGCAAGTTGTTTTTTTGGTTAGCACGGTGAGAGCAGTAGGGACACTGGTAAGGCTTCTCTCCTGTGTGGAGTAGCATATGGCGATCCAACTTCCATCGCCGACTGCGCCCTTGGAATGCTTTCCCACACACGTGGCAGAGAATAACGTCACCAGCACTCCCAACATCCCTCTGCAAAATGGCACAATCTCAGTTCCCAGGTCTCCATTCTTAAAACCCTCTTGAATCTGTTAACTCCCACTCCCAGCCATCAACAGGTGCTCACCTCCAGGAAACCCAAACATCTAAGCAGCCCTTTCTAGCAACCATGTCTTTAACCAGCAAAGAAACTGCAAGATTAACTGACCAACCCTTTCATGGGTTAAATTTCCATGGCTGAGGAGAGGTATCATTTTGACCATGCACACGCAGGACGTGCATGTCCAGGTTCCCTTTCCTGTTGGTACAGTGAGAGCAGTATGGACAAGAGTAGGGTTTGGCCCCTGTATGGATCATGAGGTGCTGCTGGAGGTTTTGTCGACGGTTGCGCCCCGAGAACATTTTGCCGCACACATCGCAGGTGAGTGGGGAGACTCGCCATGTCTGCAACATAACAACATGCATCTTTCACTAAGAATCCTTCCAATCCTCGGATGCGCATCTAAGACGACTGCTAACCTTAAACAACTCCTTTGACAATACATACATAATTCATGTTAAACTTGTGCTTGCTGACTTTGGCCTTCAACATGGTTTTGGATGTTGCCTGGAGGCTGAGATGCCGTGCCTATCATCTGGGCCAGAGCTGGATGTTGGGCATGGCGACGTAGAAGATGAGTCTTGAGGTGCCACTTGTGAGCAGCACGATGAGGACACAGAGGGCAAGGGTAGCGGCGTTCACCCGTGTGAGTTACCAGATGGTGCTCAAGATTCTGGCGCCGATTGCGACCCTGGAACCGCTTGCCACACACTGGGCACTCAAGTCCCACTATGGGTGTTGCCCCAGCAACATCAAAGGCCCTATGCAGGTCACCCTGGCCAAGTTGGCCATGGGAACCAACCTTCAATCCAGCCGACAACTCTCCTGATGCCTGCAAGAAGGCGAAGAGATTCACTCAGCTGTGTCCAGCTCCAATATTGTGTATAATAATCTTACCTGCCACAGAATGCCAAAAAGATGCTAATGACTATTGTTAATCCATCTCCATGTCTTCAGCTTTGCCAAGTTGTATCACTAAACCCCTTAAAGAAGCCCAAAGCATCAGCTGCTGCTCGTTGTGTGAGGTGCAAGAGATCTGCCTGTGTTGAGATGTAACATTGTGATGTGTCTGAACAGCTGGGACTGAGAGGAAGCACGGTAGGGGCAGTACTGGCAGGTAACTGGCCGCTCCCGGCTGTGGGTGGCCATGTGGTGCACCATGTTCTGCTTGCGGTTTCGACCATAGCACTTTTTCCCACAAGCTGGACACTGAACAAAGAGACCACTGACGGCGCCACCCACCGCCTGCAAAACATCAACAAATCTTGGCCTCAGAACTTCACCATTTCTTACCACCTACAAACTGAAACCATTTATATGACCTTCCTCTCATAACACGTGCACCTAGTGGTGGTATGTACCTCTCAAGTGCATCAAGTGCTTAGATCACTCTTCAAAAGCACAATGAGAGCCAAATATACAAGGGCACCTTTGAACTATAGTCATTTCAAACCCACTAGTGCTTCCCTTCCCTCTGGCCATTCAAATGTGGCTGATGATGAACCAAACTACACAACAATGTCTGGGTGAAGAGCTCGGATATGGGTCTTCAGATTTCCTTTCCTGTTGGCCCGATGAGGACAATGTGGGCACTGGAAAGGCTTCTCTCCCGTATGGGTGAGGTAGTGCCGGCTCAGGTCCCGCAGGCTGCTGAAGGCACGGTCACACTGAGCGCAAGGATGCCGTCTGGAGACAGCCAACAGACGACGCGGGCTCACACCTGCTAGGTGCACGACGTCCGCACCCTGCAATGACAACGCACCCTCCCTGAGTCACTTGGCAAGTGTGCGTATTGCAGGGTCATTGACAGACAGTCCTGTTCACTCCTTGAACTAACAGTTTCACTGCCTCAACTCCCTAAACATTCACCAAGAATAAAAAAAAGCAAGCGAAAATCCTGCATTTCTTAAGATGTCAGGACAAATAAAAATAATGTGAAACTCATTACCTATTACAGCTCTATATTCATTAACAAACAAAATTACAACATGTTGCTTCCATGACCATGATCTTGTCCCTGAATCAACTCTTTGACTCTGTTGAAGTCTTTTCCATGAACTGTGATAACATGCACTTTGAGGTTTCCTTTTAGAGCTGCCCTGTGGCTGCAGTATGGGCAGGGGTAGGGCTTCTCCCCAGTATGGGTGAGAATGTGTCTTCGTAGGTCCTTGGGGGACTGAAAGCTCTTGCCACAGTGGGAGCAAATGTGTCTCTTGGTGTGGGAACCCAAGAGGACTCTCAGTCTACTGTCACTCAAACTTTCCATTTCACGAACACCCATGCCCTGAAAAATATGGCAAGGTCTTACTCTCAGGTCATAACTGAAAATGACTCAACAAAATGAGCACCAGTGTCTGTTGGACTCATGTCTCACCCTTCACTCTGCAGGGGAAAGGTTTACCTCTGGCCTGGTTGACTCAAGCTGTTTGTTGTCTGTCTCTTTGCTAACATTGGGTTGCTTCACAAGGGGTCTTTATTATGTACACACATCATGTGAGACTTCAAGTTGCTCTTCTGACTGGTTCTGTGATTGCAGTAAGGGCAGAGATATGGCTTCTCCCCAGTGTGGGTCATGACATGTCGTCGCAGGTCCTTCGGGGACTGAAATCCCTTGCCACAGTGGGAACAAAAGTGTTTCTTGATGTTGGAACTCACAACTGCGCTCAGTCTACAAAGACTCAAACCTCCAATAGCACCGACTTCACCTATCCCCGTGCCCTGCAAAATACGGCAACGTCTTACTCCGAGGTACATGGGAAAATGCAAACATCAAGCGACTGCTAAATGTTTCATACACCACCAGCACACTTCACACAACAGACGGTATTTGCCTTCTATGATCAGCTAGTAAAGTAAGAAGCTAAAGCAATCAAATGCTTCAGTTACTGAAGTCAGCCAAGTATTCTTTACACTTCATTAATGTTGAAGAATACTTCAAGGGCGTGTCCCAATGAATCATGGGTTTGACGTATAGGTCTTCTCAAGACAAGCACATTCTTATCCCTCCCCTTCACATGGTGGTTGCAATAGACACAAGTTATTCTTGTGTTGCTATTAGATCACACAATCACTCATCACAGACAGAAATCATTAACACCCATCCCTCCCATGGAACAACACAAGCAATCTTCACTAGCTTCCCCAAGCAATGACAGTCTCATCCTATCAAACCTGCAACCTCAACCATGGCACTGCATCCGCTCGCAACTTAACATAACTTCCCCACTCCCACTGGATTGTCATTTCTCTTGGCGACGCTGTATCAATTCAATCTTCTTACATTCAACGCATTTGTGTATGGTGTACTTATTCAACTGAACCTACACGCACTTGTGTATTTCACAAATTCTAGTACCTTTGCATATTTCATATTGCTTTTATGCAGGCGCCCAAGTGTTGCTTGTTAGGTTTCTCACTGGTACATTTCCTTACTGCCATATACACCCTTAGCATCAACAGCTCCCCACCCCTGATTACACCCTCAAGATGCAGCAGACAGGTGTATAGCATTGCTCACTTGGTTATAGTAAGACAACTTCACCAAACAATGACAGCAGGAGAGGATACACATCCACCATTGAAACATTCCTCAGTATAATTACTTAATATCTGATCTATCAACACCAAGATGCATTTATATGAAACTGAGGAATACTTCAAATTCTAATGCTGCATGCAAATTTCTGCACATGCATATGTATAATTATACAATTTTGTATACATATGTATATGCAAAATCAATAATTCAAAAACTATGCTATCAAGTAGTTGTGTCCAGCAGTGTCCTCATGTTATACATAGAAAAAATAAATAAATAAATAAATAAAAATTATATATATATATATATATATATATATATATATATATATATATATATATATATATATATTAAAAGCCAGAAAAATATGGCATTAAGGAAACATTACTTTCAATGGCCATCCCCTGAACACAACAATAAAATCCTACAACTACCGAGATCAAGAAATTGAACAATGAGGCTCTGTAATTGCAATAATGCAACAAAGCTCCAACCTACTGGGTCTTAAGTCTGCAGGATCCACCTATATTTTTTTTTTCTTTCTTTTTTCCATCTAGCTTGGTAACATTGATTATTATTTGCTCAAATCCCCAACCAACAAGATTAAAGAACTCAACTACCAAACCACCAGAGCCAAAGATGCACCACTTAGTACCATTTCAAGCCAAGCCCAAACCAACCTGGTATAATGACTATTTGCCCATAAAAATAAAAGCTTCCACCTGGCGTCTTACTATTAATTCTTATCATTTCTTAACATTTTACGCAATATTTCTCAACACTGAAGGTGTTATAATTACAGTAACAAGGCCTAAGTGTCACAAACCTCAACCAGTAATATAAAAAAAAAAATATTTATATATAACCAAGCCAAAGCCATCCTATGAATTCGATGTCCCTGATGAGTCAATTCACTACGTTCAAACAAATACTTCCTAACATCAAATACTATCTAATCTTGAAAAACATGACATAACATACACTTATTGTACTTCTGAGAAAAATCTATCAAAACTCTTTAGTTGAATATAAATCTTGCAGTACTGAACACAATCATAACAGGACTGATTTCAAGAGACATTTACATTTAACCCAGCATTGAGAATGACTAACTGCTTACTGAAATTGTTACGCAATAACTATCACTGCTAGGAAAAAAAAAAAAAAAAAAGCATGACCCATCAAAACTAAGGAGCATTTATTTATCTTCTATACAAGCCCTTGTTATAGTTTTTGATCTCAAAAAGATGAAACCTCACCAGGTGGGGGAGACCAAACTGGTCTGAGACAGAATAGTTACTACCTGTAAGTTTGACACCTGAAACCAGACGTGATTTGGATGCTACAACTTACCCTTTGGACTCCTCCTCCAGCCACCAGCCCCCTGACCCAGCCCTGACCAGCCCTGTCTGCCGATGTGTGCAGGTTTAAGGCTGGGCAATACAACAAGGCAGCCCATCTTTTATAATCAATTAATTACTTAAGTAATATCTGGTCTCAGAATGTTACAAGGTGAGGAAACATCTTACAACCATGAACCAAATCACACAGCCAGTAATGTTTGTTTGACATTCAAAGCATCAAGTATATAGCATCTAGCATGGTAACACTCACTGATCCTTAGTTTCCCTAGTTTGCCTAGTTTATACCTACAGCTGCTGCATTCAAGCACATCACACAAATGTAGAGGGTGTTAACACCTTTCTCAAGCAAAATGCTTCAAGGTACAACACCAGCCAAAGGCACTCATGATTCCAGACAATCATTATTTCTGCCTATTCCATTAGAATATACGTGCCATAAAATAATAGATGCTTCTTCCAGTTTTTGGAACTTTTTATCATTACATACTGCTGCTTTCTGGTTTGAATTGAAGAGAGAGAGAGAGAGAGAGAGAGAGAGAGAGAGAGAGAGAGAGAGAGAGAGAGAGAGAGAGAGAGAGATGGGCAGGGTGGGAGATTGGTTGGTTTTCTTAGAGATTAATATGAATGTTATTGTCCATTTCTTTAGCTGTCCTAGATGTGCACTCTAATCTCATTGATCATTAGCTGCTCCTTAGGAATCATCATTTTCAGTGTCCCCTACAAATGGGACACTGCAGCATAAATGTAGAGATACCCTATACACTAGATTTTTTTAACTTTCATACATTGTTGCACCTTTCTTCCATCTGCTCCCTTATATGTTCTGTCTAATAACAACTTCCTGACTCCTTCATCTTTACTTGAGCAGTCAATGTATTGACATACTCTGGATGTGTCCATACCAAAGAACTGAACTTTTACATTAGACCCATTTAACTCTTTAACATTCTATACACATGACATTATAGATAAAGGGGCCATTATGCCACAAACCAAATCATTACCATTATCAGGATTGTTGGGCTGCAAGGTCACAATTCCCATATCTATCATCTTAGTGGATAGAGGCTATAACATAAAAGATGACATCCAACTGGGAATCCAGACCCAGAATCTTTAGAATATGAGCCAACCATCTTTCTATTCTTATAAAATTATAATCTTAATCAAATTCCCTTTACTTTACCCTTAACCCCTTCAACACAATGACACGTATTTTGCCTCATTGGGGCACTCGTGGCACATCCAATGACTCGCATATTGCGTCATAGCTGCTTTCTGCTAAGATGGAGTATTTTCTTTCCCGGATACTTTATGACATCTCTCAGAATGATACGATGACATGCTTGACTTCATCATTATTACAAAGGTGTATGATTCTTATATCAGGATAAGTACTGATGCACCCCACTGGAAATAATTATATATCTTTTTATTCTTTTATGATACCAATAGATTAGTTTACCATAAAAATTAACGTTTTCTCTTGTTTGTCATCTTCAGAAAATAGCCTAGAGAAGGCAGACAATATTTTTTTTCCCCTCTCTAAAATTTGATTGGGTTTATTTCTTATTGTACGTACCTATTATGAAAAATCACTTATTATTTTTGTAGAGAGAGAGAGAGAGAGAGAGAGAGAGAGAGAGAGAGAGAGAGAGAGAGAGAGAGAGCTGCCTAGTCAGGTATCTCCCCACCCCTACCAAGCCTGGATATGACACTTGGAGCCGTTTTCTGTTGCCCGTAGTAAAGAGATTAATCGTATTCATATTCAAAAGTATACATCACAACTCAAAGAATATCCAAGATGTTAGTTACGAGGCTTGACACTACAATTTATGATACACTATGGGAAATCAGCACACCTGATAGATTTAATGTTAAGCTAATTAACCCCCCTCCCTCCTCCCTCCCTCTCTCTCTCTCTCTCTCTCTCTCTCTCTCTCTCTCTCTCTCTCTCTCTCTCTCTCTCTCTCTCTCTCTCTCTCTCTCTCTCTCTCTCTCTCTCTCTCTCTCTCTCTCTCTCTCTCTCTCTCTCTCTCTCTCTCTCTCTCTCTCTCTCTCTCTCTCTCTCTCTCTCTCTCTCTCTCTCTCTTTCTCTTTTTTTCTCTCTCTTTTTTCTCTCTCTAATGACCCAAAGTATTATCCATCACTTTAAAAATCAACCAAAATAGAGTAAAATCAGTGCAAATGTCTTCTGATTCTCTATGTTTTGGGATATGGCAAAACACAAGATCCCATCAGGGTTCTATAGTGTAATTCATAGAATGGCAATAATCTTGCTATGTTGATGGGAGTATTTTTTAAATACAAAAAAGTAATTAAATACTTTAAAAATAAATAAAAATGGGATTTCAACAATTCTCATTTCCCTCCATGGCTAAAGCTACAGTTAATTTGTACAACTGATTGATACTTTATATATCATTTAAGATAGAAAATAAACTAATAACAGTAAACACTGCACAAGGTGATGGTTTACTGTCCACTTCTGGCTTTTAAGCATTACTTTTAAGTTTGATTAAATAAACATTAACTATATAATAGCATCAGATAGTGACTGTGTATCTGCACCAAATTAGCATCATATTTCCACTGTTCATGGCATTTTCACTAGCCACTCAGAGATTAATGCATCCAGCAACACTAGACTGGAGAACAGCACTCATGTACTTACAGAATCCTTTAAGTGTTACCACTGCTCTTCAGCTAATTATTAAATTTACATATCAATCATTACTGGCCAGTGAGGTCATGGTAAGGCAACAAAGATGAGAGTAACACTTACCCCAGGTGCATTCTGTTGACTAGAACTTTCTGAGGTGCTAAAGTTAAGATGAGGAGGAAACCCTATGGAGGAGCCATCACCCTGCCACCCAGCCAGGTCACCCTACCAGGAACATGAAAAATAATTTGAATACCAAATTGTTACCACAGCATCTGAATTCTAGTACCATGTGTTAAAATAATTGCTAAAAATAGAGGTTATAACAGTTCCAATTTATATGAACTTAAATTCTGATAGCAAATAATTTAATCAATTCTTTAATACAAAGTGAATTTTCAAGTTTTATTTTTTTCATTAAAATAAATCATCTCCAACTAAGCTTATTGTATCATTCATGACATTTCTTTTGCAGTCACTATTTATTTAGCTAACATACAATGTCAAATAAGTATGAAAAACAGATTACAGGAGAAGCCTGATCAAGACACTTTTGCTTTTATAAATTAAATAAAGCTAAAATGTTTTGGTATCTTACCGGCTGGTAGCCAGATGGTCCTGCAAAGGAGGGGTGAGGAAAGGAGGCGGAGCTACTGGCCAAGGAGCCTGAGGCTGCCGCTTGTAGGAACTCTGGTAAATCGTTATTCATGGTACCACCCGAGTCATCTCCCTCCTCCTTGTAGCCATCAGGACCCAGGTTGTACGAGTCCCCCTGAAGGTCCTCCGTGTGGTCTTCCTCCATCTCCACCTTCACAAAGGAGGGTGTGTCATCCGACCGGTACTGATTGGAGACTGACTGGCCTACCGCAGACTGGCCAGGAGGTTGGGAGGCTGTGTGGGGGCCCGCCGCGGCCTCTACTGGTGAAGAAAGGGGACGGCTGGTGCGATCTTCAGTCGCTGGGGACTCCTGAGAGGTTCTGTGTGGGGAGGGACTCAGCCGCTGACTAACAGGGCTCTTTGGTCTGGAAGGTGGGGGCGTGTGGAGGCTACCAGGTTGGGTGGGAGGGGGTCTCACATCCTCACGCCCATCCTCCACCTCTTCTCTTCGTTTCCTCTTGGCTGGAGGGCTACCACTCCCTCCATCCCTCCTTGGTTCTGCCCTAGAAGGAAGTGCACCTCCACTGCTTTTGTTAGGAGGTTCATCATCAGGTACTGCAAGGCCCTTGATTCTAAGGTTTTCCGCTGCCTTAATCAAAGACGCCAAGTCACTCTGTCTCACATTCACTTCACCAAGGTACATATAATCTAGCAAGGCCTCCAGGTCCTCACTTTTAATGTCTTTCAACACTATAACAGGGCTCTTACAAGCAGTTTTGTCAAACATGGCACAAAAATAATCACTGCATGTTGAGAGCACCAATTTGTGCACACTGTAGAATTTGCCGTCACATGCTAGAGTCACATCTGTGTACGCTTGCTGAAAAAAAGAACCAAATCTTTCTGTGAATTTCTATTTTCACACATATCAATAATATGAATACATTACATTAATATCTCCATCTCATACGAGGAATGTCAAGAAGGCAAGTCCATACAAGTAAAACTAGTTCCTGTAACATTCACATGCCTTTATGTCTCCACTTCCTCATCTAGCAGTGAAAAAGATCACCTAACTCATATTCAGCCTAAATCACTTTGAACATCTACAGGTATTTTGAAATCTACGAGAAGCTGCCTACAGAAATACACAAAACGGAGCACCACATTACTAAACTACGATAAGACCCATGTTTACAATTATTAATGTTTTTATGTAAGAGGTTATATTGCAAAGCACTAATCTTTAGCTCTCTTAAATTCCTCGATTTCCTTCCTGGCACTGTATCTTTCCCTCAAAACTGTGAAACAATCCTCCTCCTCTGTTCCCTTTGCTTCAATGCACAAGATGTTTAAATAACTACATTCTCTCTTTTCATCTCAGCCATATGTCTGTCTACCTATCTACCTATATATATATATATATATATATATATATATAGAGAGAGAGAGAGAGAGAGAGAGAGAGAGAGAGAGAGAGAGAGAGAGAGAGAGAGAGAGAGACTAATAAAAATCATACAAGCAAAAATGCACTAACATAAGAACTGCCAAGTAATTCTCAACATCAGCATTAAAATGGCATGGGATAGAGGTTTTAACCCCTTCAATACTGGGACACATTTTTACCTTGAGATTTGTGTACAATTAGACCATTTTATTAATATTAGGAAGGGTTTATGGAGATCCGAAGATTAATCCCTTCAGCACGATGACATGTTTTCATATTTATTCTACTAACTATTTGGCAATTTTATACACCTTCAGAAACTTATGAGGGGGATTAAAATAGTGAAGACTCTGGCCATTAATCTTCTGACCTACATTGACACTTCCTAATGTAAATAACTCATCTAAATCATACCCAAAACTTAAGATAAAAATGCATGCCAGTACTGAAGGGGTTAATGGCCAGTCTTCACTATCTTAATCCCCCTTATGAGTTTCTGAAGCTGTATGAAATCATCAAATAATAACCAGGATGAATCTGGAAATGTGTCATGGTACTCAAGGGGGGTTACAAATAAGTTTAAAGAAATATATGTTTAATGTATAATGCAGGAAACATAAAACATCTTGATCAATCATCCCAGCCATTTTGATGATAGACTGATACAGTACTGTCTCCAAAATTGCTAGTTTCAAGGTACAGACCCCCCAAAATTAATTTAATTGAAAACTGAAATTGTGATATGATCCAAACTTTGCCAGTGGCACGTGCCATGAAAAGGCAGTGGTTTCCACTGTAGTTAAAAGGATGGAGGAAATCTTGATGTCAAGCCACATGGCATTCCACAGGGCATCATTCCCTGCATCATGCCCACCCTCCTCTTGTCGCACTCTTAGTGTACAAAAATGATAGCCCACAGAAAATTTTTTGTTCACTTCATAGCAAAAGAGCTTAAATATAACCCTATACTAGATACAGTACACATCATTCATAGAAGAAATAGCTTTTAAGCTAGCATAAAAGAGGAGCGGCAGACAGGTCAAAGATTCTTGTGAGAGGTTTCTGTATCAACATTGTACCCAACAGCATGGGGTATGAATACCACCTCTCCTAACTGCAATTCGATAAACCATAAATGATATCATTACCCTGCTATAGTGCACTAGTGTTAGTGTAAGATGTGAACAACAGGACAAAAGGACAAAAATAATTAATATTCTGAAAAATCAGGCATTTCTGATTATATGTTAAAGGTTTTCAATTTTTCTAATAAGAATAATGGTTCAGTTAGCAATTTCAATATTTACAACCTGCAATATCAACCTTTTAATCACAAACTTGGAGACAGTTTTGTATTAAGTAAAAATATATTGTACAGGTCCAACAAAACATGCAAGTTGATGGTAACAAAAGAAATCCAAATAAAACAACAAAACTTTAAAAATTACATTAATGTAAGAATTTAATGTAAAGCTGGTAAGATACACCACTCTATTTACTGTTTTTGGCTACTAACTCCCAATAAAATTAGGGAACTGGTGGGAAAGTGGGATTTTTAGCTAGGGATGGCTAAAATATGATCACATGTCAGCACCTCTTACCACGAAAAATAAGTGAGAGTTGTTCCTTTTGTTATGGTGAGTGCATACCTTTATAGCAAAGAAAAATCTCCTGAAATTGGTCGTCTTTCTTAATTTAACACTAATCTAACCTAGGTTATATTGATGGAGGTTAAGCAGAAAACATTAGCAAATAGAGTGGCGTGTCTTGTCAATATAAGGCTAAGGAGAAAGGGGGAAAAAAAAAAACTTGACGCTTACCTTGTCCCTGAGAACCCCCAATATGTGGATGAAAGTGGTTCGGTGGTTGTTCCACTTCAACGACAGTAACTCCTCCATGACTGCTGTAATGTACACTTGAATTAGAACCAAAGAAAATAAATGAGAACGACTACTACTAAGAATAAACGCACACACAAAGGTCATACATGGCGCGGAGCCTCCATTACCTACGCGCGCACCTAACAATACAAACCAAGGAGACAGTAAAACCTCTCTTGAGACGCCTAACCAGTAACTGTATGGCAAAGAATCCATAGCCAAGATCCCTAATCCTTTAAAAACCATAGTGTGTGACCAAACATGGCCCTAAGACATAAAGGAGGTAGTGATGGGGAAGCGTACCATTGGCGTGGGCGGCGTGGCTTGGCGTGGCGGGAGGAGCAGCCGCAACAAAGACCGGGGAAGAGGAAGAGCGCGCGCCTCCCTCCACCTCCGCCCTTCCAACCTTTCCTCACCCTGCGCAAATCCCTCCCGTCATTTATCCCACCCCGTCACACACTTGAGGGCACAACAAACACACAACCAGCAGTATCACACGTGCCATATCAAGACGTTACACTATATATCACTTTGAATAGGTCCAAATGAATGCCCGTAGGTGGCTTCTGGCAACGTGTGGCGGAAGCTGCTGCGTCACCGGGAACTCCGTCACCCCCGTCACCTGAATCGATTATTTAACACACCCTGGGGACTTCATACCTAAATAACACTAGCCACGTGACTCCCCAGGTGCTTAGAAAGAGTCAACTTACCGATCCTTGGCGACTAGTTATCTCGGTGTGCTAGACATGAGGCCTGGCGAGAGGACGGCCGCCACTGTGCCTCTCCTTGGCGTCCCTTCCCGCGCCTCTCTCTCATTCGCTCTCACTCTCTTTCTCTATCTCTCTCTCTTTCTCTCTCTTTTGCCACTCAAGCTCCGATTCTACTTTGCCATCTAAGAAAAAATTCTTTTATAATTGTTGATACTTTTTAATTACTGTTTTTACATTGAAATAATATTTCTTAATATAAAATGTAAATATATATTAACTATTTTATGTATCTACTTGGACTATTGTTATAATAATTTCGAAGGTGGGGTGCGAGTCGACGCCGAAGGAAGTGAGTCAGCGTTGTCAATGTTGTAGAAAGTTAGCATAAAGTGTCAAGAGGCGCTACATAAATTTCTGCTGCGCTTATTGATAAGTAGCAGACTGAGGGTTGCAAGCCATTATCGCAATGTTTTTAGGACGGCAAGAAGATAATACATATAGATAATCTTTTCAGATATTATATAGGATACGTCAGTATTTGATGCAGCAATACACATTCCAACATATGTAAAGCGACCCTATAACAGCAGTTTTTAGGAACGTATAAGGAGGTGCATAAAGTGTATGAACAAAAAAATAATGTCATAATGCAATGATCTGCTAGGATGGAAATTTTTAGCTCCTGCATAAGAGATTTGGTAGTGTTCTAAGCACTAAAGCTAAGAGAAGACCTGGAAGGGTGCAGGAACGGTAATGTATAATGTAAGAAAGCGCCGCGCCGGAAGCTAAGTAATTATCTTTAATGGGAAGCAAACGCTGGGGTAACGTTGTTTCTCTTGCTCCAACTGATCACACTTCCGCAGTTTCCTATTAGCATTACCTCTGAGCGAGCCGCCATGCAGGCACCTTCCCTATTCAGAACACCTCGCACTAGGATCGATCATCTTTACCTACGAACTATGACGCAGCCAAGATCTTCCCAGCGTGGCAAGGGGTGGCGGGAGGCAGGGAGAGAAACACAACGAGTATTTTTACTTGTATCGATATTGGACACATTAATGAGTTATGCCACATGTAGTGCTTGAGTTGAGTTAGAGATGGTTTCAGACATGGGTATACAGACAGCACAGGCAGTTTGGTAAATCCTCGAAGAAAAAGTAGCAGATGACCATCGCACCAGTCACTATGCTTGTAGACACCTTTTGTTCCCACTCGCGTCGTCAAAACTGAAAAAAAAAAATATATATATATATATATATATATATAAATCTATTCGAAAATATAATTATAATCGAAATGAAAACATGTGTGTAATGATTGATCTTTTATAGTATATTATAGTAGAAGGATCAAGGCTGGCAAACATCCATTAATGCCATGCTAACCAATATATTTGGTTAAACTTGAACTAATCATATATATATATATATATATATATATATATATATATATATATATATATATATATATATATATATATATATATATATATATATGATATTCTTCAAAATCAATAAGAATTTCAGTGCTTCAAAATGCGAGATCTTATAATCGGTGGCAGCGGTGGGATTTAAATCACAGTACAGTGGAACCATGCGTGCTTTGGGGTCCGACGAGTCTACAAGCACATGGGTTCGAATCCTGTCCACGGTCCGAGTGTAGGTTGGGCTTCCTCACTCTGGGCAATGGTTTCCTAGCGGGTGGGCTTTGAGATAGGAGGTACCCAAAAAAGTATCCTCTTTAGCCCATAAATTCCCGTGAAAAGCCCACATGGTATAAAAAAAGGCTCAAAGCAACTGGATCTGATATAAGAAGGGATGTTTCAAATATGTGTACATTTCTTAGAGAATATATATATATATATATATATATATATATATATATATATATATATATATATATATATATATATATATATATATATATATATATATATATATATATATATATATATATATATATATATATATATATATATATATATATATATACACTCTAGGTAATGTACATATATTTGAGATATCCTTCTAATATATATATATATATATATATATATATATATATATATATATATATATATATATATATATATATATATATATATATATATATATATATATATATATATAGTTGTCCAACATCCACTTGGACCAGCTGTATGCACCAAGTGATAATCATGCTCTCCCCCAGCAAAAAAAAAAAAAAAAAAAACATTACCACACAGACAATTTTAGCATCAATATAAGAATCAAAATAGTCTTTTTCCTGACCTTGTTCAGTATATACGAAACGATGTACCCATGGATCTAAGACGCCATCTTGAAGTTCCACTTCCTGCACTCAGTTGTCGCTCATGAATGTATCCCATCTCTCTCTCTCTCTCTCTCTCTCTGTAAAGCAAGGGTTCACCGAGTTCATTCTGGTGGCAAGGGAGTCCTTTGTTATTTGACGTAGTATATACATGTCTAGATAACATACTATACTAAATAGTAGGATACTTACCTCAATGAGAGAGAGAGAGAGAGAGAGAGAGAGAGACTTCCCACGGCTGACTTCCTTACTCGGTGACTGGCATTGGATGTAAGTTTTTGAATTATAGTTCGATACAAGATAATCTTCTAAGGATAGACATTTCAATACGTTATGTTGTCCTCATAAGAGGTTATTGATGGGTGGCACTAGTCTATGAAATGCAGTGCAATATGAAAAAGAACAATACAATAAAGCTCAGTTTATAACTCTTATTCAAGTGATACAGATTATACAATTTGTGTATCTTTCACACTTAACTGAAATAGAATATGGGTGGGCCCCACTGCCCCACAACGAATTCTTAGGGTTGAAGACCATCCAGCACTCAGCTTTATTATCTATACAGTTAGATAAATTTCTAACAATCATAGTTAGTCTTGGCCAACTCTTGTCTTTGATTGTCTCTGACAGTGATCACATCACACTGTGTTACATTTAGCCTTATATTCATCCTAAATAAAAAAAAAGAAAAAGAAAAAGAAAATCTACGAAAAATCATCCTGGCAGAAGAGAGCTGGCTCTGTTGCCTTTTCTTCCATTTTCATGCATTGGATCAATATAGAAGTGTGGTGCTAAACCTTTACTGTCTGTTTTTCAAACTTCAGAATCGATTTCATAGTGCATTTAGTAATAAAATAACAAAGTTAACATATAATTACATCAAACTGATATTACAGTAAATTTCAAAGCAAGCCGGATAAATGTAGCGATCATGGAAGAAGAAAAAAAACATAATTTCATTATCTAAAACCAAAAAAAGAAAAAAAAAGACAGGATCTCTGTTTATTTAAAGATGCAACGAAAATGATTGCCATGTACTGAAATACATGTGTTTTATCAAGTATCTTGCTGTAGGCGTGGAAACACAAAATTCACGATAAAAAAAAGAGAATGTAGCGACTTTACTCGTGTGGCAAGCTGGCAACACTGACGGGAAGCTGAGGAGAAAATGGCCGAGACTCGCGAGGCGGTTGTCTAGTCCTTTAAGGTTAGTGTTTTTTCCGTGCCTATCCTTACCGTTAGGCATGTAAGTTTGTGGACTGATGGTGAAGGTGGTGAAGGTTGTGATGAGTGCGGTGGGGGAGATGAGACGAGTCGTAGGAGGCGAGGGTAAGAGGAAGAGATGAGGTGGAGGCGTGACCCCGGGGGCACCTTGGTTTGGGGCACGGCAGCAGCCACTGCTTGGGGGATTAACATTATTGTCAATATTGTTTATGCTTCTCTATTCATCTGCCCTAGCGCCCGAGTGTGTCAGTGATAGTTTACTGTGTTCTAGTGGGGCTTGTAGTGATGACGGCTATATGGGGATGAGTTTTCTTGGATTTTTTTTTTTTTTATTCATTCTTTTTTGTGTGTAAGGATTCCTTGGTTGTCATGGGGAGTATGTTTTAGTTTGGCATTATTTGTCCTCTATATTACTTGTCATGTCAGTATTTTATTTATCGTTATGTTTTATTAAATTGTTTCCTTGATTCTGACTAATGTCTTGGATTTTATGTAGTAGTAATTTTGTGTAGTGATCCTGTTTAGGAACTATTACATATCTGACCATTTTTTTTATCCGTTATTCAGAATCATTAATTCTATTCAGATTACTTATAGAATCTGATAAGATGTGGTGTTTGGAAATGTGTTGTCTTATAAAATTTATAACAAACAATGTAGTTGACTCATTTTAGAACTCATACATGTTTAAGACAGGTGAAGAGTAAATTGTCATTGACAACCTTATTGTTACTCAAAGTTGTACTATTAATCTTTTGTTATCATGTGGACAATATCTGCTTAATATTGGATGAATTATAGGCTGCATTAGATTTAAGTCTGGTTTCTGTTTTCATTGATTTGCTTACAGCTCTCTCTCTCTCTCTCTCTCTCTCTCTCTCTCTCTCTCTCTCTCTCTCTCTCTCTCTCTCTCTCAAGGTATAAACTGTATGTTAATAACAACATTTTTCCTTTAGCTAATACCTAAGTGTATTTTCTTTACAAGCCTCATTTTTTTTATTAAAATATCCAGATAACTATACATTATTATAATAATAATATTATTATTATTATTGTTGATGTTATTATTTTTGCATGTTGAAGTCATGGAATAAAAAGATGTTTAAACGACATTTTATTCGGTGCTGCTCTTTCTTGGCATTATCATGATACTTTAAAATGTAATTTTAATTTGTGATAGGAAAGTGCTGCTGAATATGACCAAGTTACTAAACTTCAGTTAAAGTGGAAAGGAATATTAGTAAGCAGTGTTATATCACAAACAATAGAGTAGACAGTAACGGCTTGACATGGGAGGGACAAATGTACCCACAAGCGATGTTTTGTGGCAGCAGCTTGAGGAAAAAAAATTTCCTATCACCTTTACTTCCTTTCCAATTTAGATTGATTCTGATAATACCTTTTTCTTTTTTATAATGTACCATTATTATTATTATTATTGTTATTATTGTTATTATTATTATTATTGTTATTATTGTAATAATTTCACTAAAAAAAGTATCACAGAAAAATAGCACAAGAAACCTTTTAAACTTAGCTTGTAATCTTTGCTTTCATTGTCTTATTATTCTTTGTGTAGTGAATAGTGATCACAAAATCAAATAAATATTGCTTGCACAAAGTGAGGGAGATACAAAGAAGTTAATCTTATACATGGTGTAGAGAGGTTAGCATCTGCACTAAGCTGACTGCCTGACTGAGCGAGCCATGGACCATGGATCATGGATGTTATTAAAGTAATTTAGGTTTTACTTACAAAGTAGAATTGGAGTAAAACTGATTTCTGGGCTAAAAATATTATCTCTTCAGGTCTCCAGTGCATAGGCTGGTCTCTAGTAATATTTTATAGCTAAGCCTGCAGTTTTAACTTTTGAATGTAATTGTTTTGGTAAGGTTTGTTAGTAAATATTGTTCATATTGATAGCCCAGCAAATAAATTTTACAATTTCAATAAGATTAAGAATATTTATTGATATAAAAGTGCAAGACTATCTAATATTTTGTTGGGGATTAGAGAAGATTTATTTCAACCAGAATTTAGCTACTTTTATTTGTATATGTTAACTTTTCAATACTGTAGTTTTATTTTATTGCAAATTATTTTTGGATTGTGATGCTTATAGAGGTATGTCTGACTTTTCGCTATGTATAGCATTTTTCACATAATTCTTGACTTTGTTAACAGTTGAAGTGAATGCAGATAATCATTTGACAGTTTACTACAATTATACATACCATACAATCTTCTTTTGTTATTGTTACTGTTTCATACAAATAACGTGCATGAACAGAGTATGAATATTTTACAGAACTTTCATGAATACAGCTGTAGATATGTTAGTGATGTAGCACTTATCTCCTCGTAGTGTGGGGTTGATGGTTTTGTATTATAATCTTGAGTCCTCATAACTTCAAGAATGCTTATTGTTTCAGAATTGAGCATAATAGTCACTGATACGTATGATCTGAGCAGGAAGATGGAACCAATGTGTATTTAACATTAGTTTATTTAAAATAAAGTAGTTTTGGTTTCATGTTTCATTTTTTTTGTATTTTTACAGGTTAAAATGGAGGAACTACTGTCGTTAAAGTGGAACAATCATCGTTCCACATTTTTACACATTTTGGGTGTGCTCAGGGATAAGGTAAGTTGACTATCAATTGCTTGGTAGAATGTAATTTACACACTGCTGGGGGGGGGGAATCTAGTGAGAATTGTTCTGGAAAAAAAAAAAAAAAATAGATGAGAACATTATTCAAATTTGCCTTTTAGTAATATAGACTATTGAATTTTTTCCCCTTTCTCTTCCAGCAAGCGTACACAGATGTGACTCTAGCATGTGATGGCAAATTCTACAGTGTGCACAAATTGGTGCTCTCAACATGCAGTGATTATTTTTGTGCCATGTTTGACAAAACTGCTTGTAAGAGCCCTGTTATAGTGTTGAAAGACATTAAAAGTGAGGACCTGGAGGCCTTGCTAGATTATATGTACCTTGGTGAAGTGAATGTGAGACAGAGTGACTTGGCGTCTTTGATAAAGGCGGCAGAAAACCTTAGAATCAAGGGCCTTGCAGTACCTGATGATGAACCTCCTAAGAAAGGTTCTGTCCCTGCCTCTCGGACTGACTCTGGCAGGAGGGAGGGGGGCAGTGGCAGCCCTCCTTCTAAGAGGAAACGTAGAGATGAGGGTGAGGATGGAAGGGAAGATGTAAGACCTCCTGCTCCTTCAACAGGAGGTTTACATACCCCTCCTCCACCCTCCTCTAGACCAAAGAGTCCCATTAGCCAGCGATTAAGTTCCTCCCCTCTTAGAACCTCTCAGGAGTCCCTCATGCCGGAAGACCGTGATAGCCGTCCCCTCTCTTCTCCGGCAGAATCTCCTGTTGCCTCCCATCTTACACCTCACCAATCCTCACAACAGTTGCCTCATCAGTCATCTCAGTCATCACAACCTTTGCCTGATCAGCATGAAGTCAGTAATCAATATAGGGGGGAGGAGACACCCACATTCGTCAAGGTAGAAATGGAGGAGGAGACGGATGACATGCAGAGGGATTCTTACAACATGAGTGGGGACGGCTATAAGGAGGAAAACAGTGGGGGTGACCTGGGAGGGGACCTCAGCAATGACTTGCCGGAATTTCTTCAGCAGGCAGCTTCTGGTGCCCTTGCTAGTACCTCAGCCTCTTACCACCATGCCTTTGCTGGACCCTCAGGCTTTCAGCCGGTGAGTTAGTTGGCAAGCACCAGCAGCAAGTTTGTGTGCTTTATTGGTGATCTATAAAATTTCCCAAGAAAGCAAAACCAGATATAAAATTGTTGAGTGCATAAGTGATTACTTCAATAATTAATTTTAGTGGAAGCATGAAACGACTAAAAAATTTTCCGGATCAGTCTTGATGATAATTTTTCTTTTTTTTTCTTTCTTTTTTTTTTGTATGTACAGGATGTGTCTGGCTGGCAGGGGGATAGCCAGTCCTTGCCTGGGAGTTTCTCTGGGCTGGGTTTTCAGCAGCCTTCCTCTCAGGATAATCCACCAGGGGTGAGTGTTAACTTTTATCTTGGAATGGTGAAGCATTACCAGTTACTTGTGCAATGCCTTAGTGAAGCTTTGGAAGTAAACTAGGAATTGCAGATACATATTTTTTTCATGGCTTATTCAATATCCTTAGAAAAGGTAAAAGGAATGTTTGTCATTTTTTTTATGATATACTGCAGGAGAGGAATCTTCCAGCTCTTCTTCCCTCTTCATACTTTGCTAAGCAAGCTGTTGCCAGGCTGTGTCTAAATTTAAGGGCTCAGTCTTTAAAATAAAATATATAAGTGATGTAAGAAAACCAAAGGATGCTCTGTACACGCTTGAAATTATTGTCATTTCCTCAAATATTGAACCTCTTGGATGATGAACTTAACTTGCAACCTCTAGGTTGCATCAAATACTGTTCTTTCAAAGTAAGCTTTTTTCTTCTCATTCGTATTGTGCAGAGCTTGGTAACTAATCTCTGAAACATTGGCTCGTTCACATTTCTTGTTTTGGTATTTTCATAGGTTGATTTATGTAGTTCTTGTTTGTTTCTGCACACTGTGTTACCCTAAGTATAGACTGGACCTGTTACTGATCCTGAGAAGATTACTCATTAGAGAATTATGAAAAGGTCAGTTTGTAATGGATTGATTGAAATTACTATCACAAGTTTTCATAATCTATACATTGGATGACTGACTGATTAGATTGATGCTTTTTGTCAGGCGTGTGATGCATTAATGGATAGGAAAGCTAGGCAATGAGGCTTGACTGAAAAGGAGGAATAGGACTAGTTAACTTAAACCAGTTCATATTTATTTGAGGCATCTCAATTTAATTTATTTCAACATAACTTTTTAGTGTTCTTTCTTTCATTATGCCTAAAACTCATTTGTAGCCTAATTTCTCTGCTTTAATTGCAAACTGATTATGACTTGTGATAGTCCTTTCTTGCAGTATTATCCTGTATATTTGAAAAGTTACGGAACTGGTAATGCTTCATCCTAATAGAAGGATTGACAGATGGCTTGTTTGTACCTTAATACTATTATTGGCAATATTCTGGCAATATAGTGGTTCTTTTCCCACAGATGCAAACTAAATAGCACTAGCTAAAACCAGTCATAAGGTACAGTGTCATGGTTTGCATCATAGATCAATTTATTGCAGACACATGACATTATTTTATGTATCTGGATATTTTTCTTTCTTTTTTCCTTTTACAAGAAAGTAATAATGAAATGTAAGATAAACTCCAAAGTCACATTAAAACCAAAATTCTTGTAATCTGAAGTCTTTAAGTATAGTCTTTAGGCTGTAATACTTAGAAATTATTTTTGATTTATAAAGATAACAAATAAAAAATAGATAAATCTTGATATAAAGTTTCCTGTTAAAGTATCCTTGATTGGAGTTCTTGCATCTTAGAGTTGAACATCTGAAAGTAATTGTACTTGTGTAACCTAATGACCAAAGATACTCTTTAAATACATAGTGCTTTATGCCTAATAATAGTAGGCATGCCTGTCAATCCTTCACTTACAAGAATGAGTTGTACATAACAATCTTTGTAGCAAACTAGTTACTTTACATATTGTGCTTTGAAATGTAATCTTGCGTATCAGTAACACACTAAAGGTATGCCTCTCTTGATTAAAAAGAAAAAAAAAATTAAGTTGTGGTTTGCTGCAAGGATACCTCAATTAGACTATATTTTTCCAAGATGCTACAAGGTTCTGTTGCTGTCTGCCTGTCCATCTCCACAACATTTAATTGCACTGTCAATGGCACATACAGATTTGATTTATTTCCCTAGCATTCCATTAGTTCCTACAATATGCTTTATTGTGTGGCATCTCAGAGCAGAAATGCCAGTTCTGCAAGTTACATTTTAATACTTGTCATTTCAATAATCTGTGTTCTATTCCTTTTCCTGATCAACTACTAGTGTGGCAGTGACATGCTAATGACACTATATTATGAATTCTGATAATTCCTTATGTAAATCAATCTTTGTAAATTTTGCATTTTTCTGGATAATGAATGAAAGGAAAAAACTGCTGGCAGATGCAATGCTCATATATGAAATAGCATAATAAGTAACATTCATTGTAGCATCTTTGAAATAGTTTGTAACTGTATTTGTGTGTTGTATGTACCAGTTTCTTTTATTGTGCAACTAATTGCATATGAAAGCTGGCTATCTATGTACTGCGTCATTTGGCACATTGCCTTGTTGTGGGAAGCGACTTAGTCCTTGGCTTTGGGAAGACAGCTCTCAGTCTTGGTGAGGTGGAGAAAAGGATTGGATACAGCATTAAAAGAACATCTTGGGAGTGGAAAATCTGCTGCTTGAGGAAATCACAGCATTTTGACAATAAGAAGTATTGTTTGTTGGATGTGAGGCATCCAGCACTGCTTTTGAAGTGTTGGTTTAGTTTGTGTGGCATCTTGTACTATGGGTAGGTGTTCTTGGCTAACAGTGGAGGACATAAAGATGTGCAAGACATCATTAACATTTCGACACTTCCTATTTGGAGTAGTATATTGCTGACCTGCACAACTTGTTGCAGACAAGAATCGAGTGGGCTGTTCAACCCCAGGGTATGAGGAGTCTTGCCTTCAACTCATCACAGCTTGGGAGGGTTGCTTGCTCTCTCTGTGGCAAACTAGTGAGGCCAGCCAAAATGAAGAGGCATCTTATGATCCACACTGGTCAAAAGCCCTTTGAATGTCCACACTGTCATCACCGAACCAATCGCAAGGAAAACTTGGATGATCATATTCGTAGGAGACACTATCGCGACTTGGCAACACCATAGGGGGCAGCCACTTGGGCAAGTCTGCCATCATAAATTATTTGTGGTTGTAACAGTTGACCTTGATCTTGATTCTAGTAAAAGAAGCTTGATCTCAGCAATTTATTTATATATATATATATATATATATATATATATATATATATATATATATATATATATATATATTTCTTATGGATAGTGATGGGGATGTTAGTTCATGGGATATTGGAATATTTATTTATTTATTTTTTATTTATTTTTTTTATTTTTTATTTATTTGTTTTATTTTTTTTCCATCGTATGTGTTATGGATGTGTAAAGTTGTAGGTTTTGTTCTTCAAGTGACTTATGGGTTGTTTTTGGAGCTTCTACCGTAATTGAATGATATGCATTTTATGGCTACTTTGAGAGTGAGCCTAACATGTATAGTATGATGTTCTAAAGTAAAACTTATAGTGTGTATTATTATGTAGAGCTTTAATACTGTCATGGATGACTTTACCCCTCTTTACATTAACTGGACAAAAAAAACTAGATTTACCCCTGTTAATTGGAGTTTCAAGTTGGAATCTAACTTTTGATTTTTATTAGAAACATTTCCCTTCTTTATTAACAAAATTTGTTAGTTGATATAGGAATGTGGGATGGGTTGCTTTGTTAGAATTTTTTGTGTGGTTGAGAAAGGAGGGATGTGAGATGGTCGAAAACATTTGTCACTAAATTGTCTTGTGTTTAGTATTGTTGTTATTTATGGGTGGATGGTAATAGTGTTTTAGTAGACATAAGATGCATGGGTGTTAGGTACAGTGTCAAGATGATAAATAAGGAGGGAACTGTGTGGATTTTAGGTTAGCTTTTTGTCTGGGTCGGAGGAGAGCACTTACATTTGTGTAGGTATGGCTGTGTGGAGTGTTAAAGTAGGTGTTAGGCACTACAAAGGTGAGGGTAAGGCAGTTTTCATGATTGGGTAACTTCAATAAATCGGTGAGAGTTACGGTTGTGAATGTGTTGGGCCTGGGATCAACATACAAGGGTAAGGTTAAGATGTAGATGTTCAGAAAACTGGCTATAGAAGTGAGGATGAGGCTATGTTTGTGTGTTTGAATAGTTGTGCTGAGTGTTTTTTTTTTATCTGGGAGAGAGGATAGGGACGGAGATAGATTGCAGTAGTAAAGTGTTGGTGCTGCTATGGTGGAGATTGGAAATAGTTACTCGTCATGAGATGCTGTCGAGTTCAGTATTTACATTTGAGTTTTGACTACTGTGTTCATAATTATAGTGGTCATATTTGTACCTATTTTACTACTTTATTTTCTGAAAAGGGAAAATTTGACAATACTGACACCAAAGCTCAAACAACCAAAGATTATCTACAGTACACAGACTTAATATTTAACGATATTGATTGTAAGTATTCACTTGACAGAGTTATGTCACATGTGAAATAATTGAGTGCATACGGACTGATCATTTAGTGATATGATGAACCATTTTCAAAGGTTGTTTTTAAAGATTAGAAATATTAGTATACGAAGCTCACAAATGGTTTAGTGGAAGAAGCTATGATTATCAGAACAGATTGGGGCAGGTCCATTTACTCACAGCAGTAGTTGATAGTCTTTATTGTTCATTACAGAGGAACTCAGCTATGGTAGAGCCATACGTGAGGCGGCATCAATGCCCATCTTGCTCTAAGGCCTTTGTTCTGGGCACGGACCTGAAGCGTCACCTTCTGGTACACACGGGGGAGAAGCCTTTTAGGTGTCCTCACTGTCCGCACCGAGCTAACCGCAAGGGCAACATGATGGTCCATGTGATGAATAAACACAGGGACATCGCTAAGGGACCCGTGAGCCTCACCATGTAATGCTGTGGTTTCATCCACGTTTGGTAATGCTGAGCGCTGTTTGTTGGGGTGGGATTGCAGTGCTGTTGAACATGTTGAGTAACCTCGCACCTTTGGTGACATTGCTGGTCTTGCTTTTTGAGTTATGTAACAGTGATGTGTGTGGGAGTGATGTGGCTCTCGTGCATGCTGTTGTCAACAGTTGGAGCAGTGAGCAATGCTGACGAGAGGTCGTCCTTGTTGCAGGGTGACCGAAGGGAGCCGGGCAGCTGCCTCATAGATGAGGCTGGTCTCAGTGGAGTAACCTCTCACTGGAGGCTATTGATGAATCCCAAACTTCCTTCAGAAGGGATGAAAGCCTACAGTTGCAGATTCTGTGGCAAATCCTTCACCGACTCCTCTAATCTGCGGCGGCACACCATGATTCACACTGGAGAGAAGCCTTACAAGTGTCCTCAGTGCAGCCACTCCTCCAACAGGAAAGGCAACCTGATAGCCCACATCATGGCTGTGCACAAGAAGCTTGATGCTGCTGACGTGTTACCAGATTACTCGGCTGTGAAAGACTGAGTTGGCAGCCAGTGGCTTGCTTGGTGTGCCTGGAGGACAGGAGTAATTTGCACCTGTGGATCTGTGAAACAATTGTGTTACTGCTTATGTTTTGATGAAGTGTTACAAGTAAAGTGAAGGTCCCATCACATGACTTTGCTAATGTAGTAGTGGGAACAAACAGTGTGTGAAAATTGCTTGCCAGAAATATTTTGCTTGAAACCCGCAAATAGTATTCGTTCGGTGGGGTTCACTGTCAACTGGTGTTTGTGTAGCAGATTTATGGTAGTAAATCTTTTATGAAAATAAGTTTTCATTTGCCTAAGACTAAAAGAACAGGTTGATTATAATTTACAATAATTGATTATATGTGGCTTTGTGTTGTCTGAGTCATGTACTTGGTCAAGTTTTTAACAGGATTAGAGGTATATTAGGAATAAGGAGTGATGGGAAGGGAAGTGGAATGAGTTGAGCTGTGTTCCCAGTGGCTCTGCTCCTAGTCTGATAAGGACTTTTCTTTTACAGATTGGAGCTGAATCGCTTGGGAATGTATGCAAAGTTTGTGGGAAAGTTTTCAACGGAAGGAATTGGAAACAAAATCTCGAGTATCATTTCCTAACACATACCAAGGAAAAGCCATTTAAATGCCCAATCTGCTTACATAGATCTGCTCTTAAGTATAATTTAATCCGACATATACGTAACAGACATAGGGACCTTTTGGCAGCTCCTTGTCAGGGTCAGTCTGGGGCAACAGGTAACACTAAGGTGCTGGCAGAAGCCAATAGTCAGGGCACATCTTACCAGGCAGCACAGCAAAGACAGGACAGGGATGCTTCTTGTGGTCAGGACACTGCCACTGCACTACAGTTTACATTAGACCAGGGACACTCGGGTCAGGGCAATCGGTTGCCATCCTGTTCAGACGTTCAGATTACAGGTACTGGTGATGTCCATCCCACCACCAGCCATAAGCAAAGTCCTTTGCAAGATAATAGTTCCTCTTTGATGGTCAGCCAGAAGGCCACTGCATCAGTAAGTCAGGTCAATGCATTAAGCACATGTCAGAATATTACTGCTTCTCAGTGTGGTCAGAAGGCTTTGTCTGTGGTTCAGGCCATGGGGTTTCTTTCTGGTGAGTCCCTCAATAGCGGCGATCATGGCACCTCACGCCTTGGGACGCCTTACCACCAGCACCTCCCAAGTGCTGGCCTTGTTAAGCAACATGACACTCATACCTTTCCTAGTCAGGAGATGAATGTTTTACAAACTCATGACCTCCAGCTGTCAATTGACTAGTAACTGGTTACTGGGCTGGACAGATTGATGCACAGTTAATTTCGACTGTAAGAAGGTTGATGGTGCTATTGTTGTGTGACACAAAAATGTTAATAGTTCTGAGTAGGTTTATGTGTTCCAGGGGGAGGAGGGAGAGCTGCCAGTCATGCGTGATAAGAGACAAGGCGAGTTGGTTATGGGGGGCCGTCACGCCTGGGGCCCCCTCGGCCGGTCCCCCTCTCACCTCAGGACCCACAGGATCCACGAGTGTAGTCTCTGTGGTAAAGCTTTTGGCTGGGCCGGGGACCTCAAGAGGCACATGAGGACACACACAGGGGTCCGCCCCTTCCAGTGCCCCCACTGTCCTTACCGAGCCAACCAGCATCCTAACCTCACCCGCCACATACGCACCCGACACATGCAGGCCCTCTCGTAGCTAGTGCTAGTGTGTGTGTGTGTGTGTGTGTGTGTGTGTGTGTGTGTGTGTGTGTGTGTGTGTCGCCGAATGAGCACCTGTTCCGCAAGTTGTTAGTTGTTGCTGTAGCCTTGTCCGTAGAGCTGAGGTAGACTATGAGGCACTCCCAGTGGAATAAGTAGTGCCAGAAGTTTATACTATTAGATTGACTTGAGAAGGATACCCATGAGTGGCTCGATTCCCAGCCTGACTGGCTTATTGTCTGTTGTCTTTGTTATAGGGGACTGGCCGCCCAGCATCCTAATGTAGGGAAAAAAAAATAATAATAGTTTATTTACCTCATCAGGCCAGGTCAGCTTACTTCACTGGACTAAACAGTTGTTTTAACACAACTAAGACGATCTGTTGAAACTTCATTGTATAAAAAGCAATTTTTCAAGACTTTTTTGTAAGAAAAATAAATAAATATGGTTTTATAAAACAGGAACTTAGAGAAATGCGATGTAAGTAACGTATTTGTTGCATCTTAATGCACTAAATTTAACTAAGATAGTTTCAGACAGACGTACTCTGACATTATTACATGTTTTGTAATTATATTTTATTGAACACAATATGAAAAAATGTCGGTAACACCGCGTATCCAATATGAAATCACAGGAGTCCCCCCTCCCATCCCCCCTCTCTCTCTCTCTCTCTCTCTCTCTCTCTCTCTCTCTCTCTCTCTCTCTCTCTCTCTCTCTCTCTCTCTCTCTCTCTCTCTCTCATACTGTGATTTCATTTTTAACTTAGCAACTCGGAGTTATTTCACTTCTTTTCGTCGTGATTTATTTTCTTTTGCTATGATCAATAAAATTTTTTGCAGCGTTTTGACAAACATGTAAATCTCTGATTTTTTTGGTGTCAACGAATATAACCTTTCCTTGATGGCAGATAACAAAGACAAGACAGGAACAACATTGTGGGCCTTGTGACCTCTAGAAAATAGAAATGACAAGTGACTGACTGAAATAAAGAAAAGTGTTTTCTGAACACACGCGAGGATGTTGGACGACGAATAAAGGGTGAGCAGCACAACTTCGCCTCACTAGAAAAAAAAAATGTCTGATGTCTTGCTACTCTTGGGTATCTAGCTGATTTTTTTTTTTTTTTTTTATTATTATACGAAAAACGCGAGTCTTTGGTGGCTTATCTGTGATGTTTGTTTAGGTTGCCAGCTCCTGTTAGGTGTAAGGGAGATTGGGCCTCGCATAGTCATTTGGAGGAGTCACCCTTATGGCTGCTAGATCAGTAACATTTTACCTTTTGACTGTTGGTTGTATTCATTCCTTGATTTTTCTTTCCACAGAACGTCCATTATTTTAATAAAAAGGATACGATTGTTTTGCTTAAAGAAAACTATTGCCGCTCTCAATAAAGTGGGATTACTGTGATGTCTTGGTTTCTGTTAGCCTCTGAGATAGCTGCCAGATTGGGACGGTGGGATAGGACGGGTAGGGGCTTCATATTAGTGTCTCCTTGTTTAGGCACCGCCTTGGAACGCCCTTGTTAAATAGCTATTAAGAGTACCAGTGTTTGATGATACCTGTTGGGAGGATGCAGTGAAACTCAAGGCGCGACGATCTTCTGAGTGTGGCGCGTGGGCTGCGAGCTGAAGCACCCCTTGTGTTGCAGGGTTCGGGGGGCTGGAGCGCCTGTGCCGGATGGGAGGTGGGAGTGGTAGGGGGGGAGCCGCCCACTGGTGGTGATCCGTCGCAGCCACTGCACGCGTCCCCGACGGCGGTTTGGAGACGACCCGCGGTTCCGGTCACCGAGAAGATGCATGCGTGTCCAACGTGCGGCAAAACCTTTGGTACCTCGAAGGACTGTCGGAGGCACGCAGTAATACACACCGGCGCCAAGCCCTTCAAGTGCCCATACTGTCCGCACCGAGCCAATGTGAAATATAACCTCACCAAACACGTGCTGGTCAAACACAAGAGACCGCTTCCACCGCTACCTGCACAACTACCGCAGCTCCCAGCCGCCGATCCGCTACTGCCAGAGTGTTCCGGTCCTCCTTAACTCAGCCAGACCGTACATTCAGCAGGTGGGCATTTTGCTTGTGAGAAAACATTCGCTTATTGATTGCCGCTTTGTTATAACAGTGCGTGTGATTAATCCAAGATGCCAATAAGTGTGAGGGAACAACTCGTTTTGTGTTTCATCAGAGCAGCCACACCTTACCTATTGTATTGACGGTCATATACGCTTGATAAAGTGCCGCTCCTAATCATGGGATGTATCAAAACAAAACTGATCTTTTAGATGCAGTGGTGATCACCACACACACACACACACACACACACACACACACACACACACACACACACACACACACACACACACACACACACACACACACACACACACACACACACACACACACACACACACACACACACGTTGTTTTCGATGAGGCGAAGTCATTCCGCATACGGCAGCAGAAAACAGGTTGAAGGCCTGTGCCATGTGTAGACGTGCGGCCTGCGGCCTGGTGTACGTGTGTGACGAGTAAGGGCGTGTGCGTGGAAAGGGTGAGGGTAAGCGTGGGGCAGGACCGAGTCTCACGCTGTCATTTCTTCCTTGCAGGCAGTGATGAGTCTGGCCTGTCCTGTGTGTGGTAAAACCTTTGGTGGTCGCAACCGCAAACAGAACCTTGGATTCCATATGTTGATCCACACTGGGGAAAAGCGTCACCAGTGTCCTTTTTGCCCTCACAAATCCACTCTTAAGTCCAACCTTAACAAACACATACGAAACATCCACAGTGATCTGAACATCCCGTCCTTCCCCTCTGAGGGGGGACAGGACGCCACGGGACACTTGTGGGGTTAAGGGAGTACATCTGTCAGTGCACGGGGGAGGGAGGTGAAGGGCCGGCTCGGAGAAGGAATGGGATGGGAAGGAGCACCTGTGTGGCTGAAGGGGGACCACTTGCCTTTAAGGTGATGTAGATGGCGATATTTGACTTCGTTCCTCATGAGATCATTGTATTGTTAGTTTTTTTTTTTTTTTTTTTTTTTTTTCCTTTGTAGAAAATGCAAAAAAAAACTTTACATTATAGCCCAGACGAGTTTCCTTTTCCTTTTTGTTGGGTCTTAGTCAGCGGCAGTTGTGGTGGTGGGATGAAGACGCTTAAATGTACCATCTTAGTGGCTCCACAAGACTAGGTCCTTGCTCACACGTGTCGCTGAAAAGTCTCTGTATACCAGATCACATAAAGACTAACAACACTTCGGATAACACCAGACGATGCAAATTTGCAATCTCGCTCCAAAGCTGGCAAAAACTAATGGTCAGTATTGTATTACTTGTGTAGAGAAGAGCGTCACGGGGAAATGGTTTGCGGATCGTCAAAGAGAGAGAGAGAGAGAGATTTAATTTCAATGAAAATCTAGAATAACTTTATATCGTGAATAATTTTGTCTGCGGAGAATAAATGTAGACATGACATCGTCAGTGTAAAGGTGGTGGTGATGGGGAGGAGGATCTAAGTGAAAGGTGAAAGGAATGTTAACGAAAGGAGGAAACAAGGGATGCTGAGAGGAGGAGGAACGTTAAGGATGAAAAAATAAAGGAAAGGTTGGGGCAAGGTAGAATGAGGACGTTCTCTACATGCACGGTGTTCTGAAAGATTTTATATGATGGTTATGCGTCTCTTTCTATAAACATGAATGAGTTTCAATAACGAGATTCCTACAGTGTGTGTGTGTGTGTGTGTGTGTGTGTGTGTGTGTGTGTGTGTGTGTGTGTGTGTGTGTATATATATATATATAATATTGTTGAATTAATAACGCTTTGACGAGAGAGAGAGAGAGAGAGAGAGAGAGAGAGAGAGAGATGCGTATATCATATTAGGTGTCATGATTTTCCGCTACAGCCGCAGGGGCTCGCACGGCGAGTGTTGTACAGGGCTCCTTGACCGTGCCCCTTCCTATTGTCCTTGTATCGTACAGGTACTTAGTAATTATTTATTGTGTTCGTGTGGCGCCCAGGTGCAAGCAGTGAAGGTCTGGTATGTCCGGTAGGTGGCTTCCTTTAGAGTGTGCTGGTGGTGGGGTAGTTGTATGTGGTGATGGTGGTGGTGGTGGTGATGATGAGGAGTTGTGACTGTGGTGTTGTGTTGCAGGGCGTCGGCCCTCGGGCCCTGATGTGTCCCTTCTGCAACAAGGTCTTTGCGGGGCGCAACCAACACCAGCGACTGAGGTATCACACGCTAACCCACACCGGCGAGAAGCCCCATGCCTGCCCGTTCTGCCCTCACCGCGCCAGGCTCAAGTTCAACCTGCACAAGCACATCCGCGCCCTGCACAAGGATCAGCTGTCCAGCTGAGCTGTGGGTGTCGCGGCCATGCCCTCCTCCCCACTACTCTGATTGATTGATTATATCGCCACAACACTATTTTGAGTTAATGATGATTGAGTTTGCCTTGAAGATGGCATTTTATGATCAGTAAAAAAATACCATTATTGCATTGACAACTGGACTTAATTTCTGTCATGGCTGTTGTCGTGGAATTTTTATTCATCTGGAGTCGCGATCTATCATCGATGTCAGAGTAGTGAACGCCTCCCGGTACCCAGCTCCCTAATTAGTTCCTTTTGTCAAGTGGTTGGGCAGGTGTGCTTGTAGCATGTTGTCTTGATCTCGTGCAAGATGTCAGGAGTGACAGCTGCTCCCCTCTCTGTTGCAGGCGGTGGCGCCTGTGGTGTGTCCCGTTTGTGGCAAGAGCGTGAGTGGTATTAATGGCAAGCAAAAGCTAGCGTACCACATGCTGACCCACACTGGTGAGAGGAACTTTCAGTGTCCATACTGCCCACATCGCGCCAGCCTCAAGTTCAACTTGAATCGGCACATAAGAACAATACACAAGGACCAACTGGCGGCGGCCTCTCAGCCGGCCACGGTGGAGCACACTAACTTGGCCAATGTTCGCTCCTCGCATATGGCCAGCTGGAATCGATGATCATAAGATCAAACAAACAAACAAACAAAAACAAAAAAAAGGAGAGTTATGGTAGAGCGATGCGTGTTGGCATAGATGGCTGGACGCGTAGGCCTCCAGGGTGCTGGCAGGGAGTGAGACGGTGTCATTCTTTACAGGGCGGGGGTGACGGCGGGAAGAGTGGTGGGGGTGAGGGTGAGGTCCTGGCCTGCTCAGTGTGCGGCAAGCTCATCACGGGCCGCAACCGCCGCCAGCGCCTGCGGTACCACCTGTCTACCCATTCTGGAGAGCGGCCGCACCGATGCCCCTTCTGCCCATACCGCGCCCACCACAAGTTTACCTTGGACCGCCACGTGCGCACCGTCCACAGAGCCCAACTTGTGCCCCTTGATCCTCTGCCCGTGCACAACGCCTCCCCTGCCTTGCAGACTCCAGCCTTCACGGAGGACCTGCACATGATGGCCTCGTCGGTGTCCTTGCCGGGATTCTCGTGCTCCGAGGACATGAGCGGGACGAGCAGTTAGAGCTGGGATGATATGCTCTTGGTGTTATTGTGGGACAAATTTGTGCATTTTGCAGGCATTGTGTTGGCTTTGTAGTTGCTGTGGCTTTGTTTTCTAGCTACTGATAAGTGTGTGGATCTGTTGGAATGGCCAGTGTCTCCATTCCAGAGCCCGGCAGTGCTGGCCATGCCCTCAGACGAACGCTTCCTGGTGTGCGAGTTGTGTGGGAAGGAGTTCCGGGGCAGGAATCTCCGTCAGCGGCGGGATAGTCACCTTCTAACCCACACTGGTCTGAGGCCCCATGTCTGCCCCCACTGCCCGCACCGCACAGCGCTCAAATCCAATCTCATAAAGCATATTCGGGCCATACATATGGTTCAGCCCCGTAAACCCCCTGTGGTGTAAATATGAACGGAAGCCTCAGGGACACAGTCATGGGCACAAACACATTAGGCCAGCCATACAGTTATACAGGCTAGCAGGCCTCTAGGCCGGCGAGCTTGAGTTCCAGGATGCGGCTTAGTTCCTTCAGCATTCACGGGCAAGCTGTGAAGGGCGCTAATGGCGTCTGCGGTCGTCGACCGCAGTTATGATCGTCAGTAACAGTTCACCACACTGTTGTATTTAAAAAGTTACTGTTTCCTTTTAAAATGGTTAAATTATTGATGTTGAGTACTGAGCATTTTGTAATGAGAAGTTTGTTTACTAAAGTAAAAATGGATGTTAGTTACATGATAAATATTGTGTTCACTGCTGTGTAGGAACACATGAATAAAAAGGTATCTTTCTCAAATTGTATACTTGTCTTTCCGAATCATATATATATATATATATATATATATATATATATATATATATATATATATATATATATATATATATATATATATATATATATATATATATATATATATATATATATATATATATATATATATATACACACACACACACACACACACACACACACACACACACACACACACACACACACACATATATATACATACACACACACACACACACACACACACACACACACACACACACACACACACACACACACACACACACACACACACACACACACACACACACACACACACACACACACACACACACACACACACACACACACACACACACACACACACACACACACACACACACACACACACACACACACACACACACACACACACACACACACATGAATAAGCTGCTCTCCTTTGGATGAATGATGGGGGCGAGTATTTTGAAGGGAGAGTAGTAAACAGGGACGCACTCCACGTGACTGGGCGAGCAGGAGCGGCAGCCACTGAGTGCGTGGTCTTGTTGCAGGGCGTGGTGGTTGGCGGCGTGGTGGGTGAGGAGATGCGGGAGTACCTCGTATGTCCAGTGTGTGGTCGCTACATCACTGGCAAGAACTGCCGCCAGAACCTGCGCCACCACCTGCTCATCCACACAGGGGAGAAGCCCTTCCGCTGCCCCCACTGTCCACACAGGGCCAATTATAAGCCCAATCTGCTGAAGCACATTCGTGGTGTGCATGGCCCTAAACTGTCAGGGCCCACGGGCCCGGGTTCCCTCCCAACACTGTCGCTCAGCCTGGGCGCTGACCAGCCTTCAGGCGCCCCATTTGTGCCCTCAGGACCATAGAGTGTGTGGTGGTGTCTGTTGGGTGGCTGATGCTTAGTTTGGGCAGGACGCTGTTGCCCTTTGAGAGCGGACCTTAGGGCGTGCAGCTCACATCGCCCTCAGGATGGAACCCGCCAGTTTCTCGCAGACGGCCTCCTTTGTTTATTGATCTGCTTCCTTGCTCTAGAGTAGTGATAGTTTATTGGGCGCTTCATGCCGTAGCTACATCGTGTGTGTGTGTGTGTGTGTGTGTGTGTGTGTGTGTGTGTGTGTGTGTGTGTGTGTGGTGCTGTAGGCCAGTGCTGGCGTGTGAGCCCCTGACTGCGTAGGACGAAGGACGATCTGCAGTAGGTTCTTGAGTCATGGTGAGTGCTGCGGGGGCTGCACTGCCATCCTAGGGAGTTCATATTTATTACTTACACGTGTATAGGTGCGAATGGCTCGTTCCTGTAAACCTTGAGCGTTGTTCTCGCTGAGATTTCTTTGAGAATCCGTTAGGCGTGACTCAGCAATGTTGAACAGATGCTGTGGTGATAGCCGGGTTGCGGGATGTGTTGGTGTGTGTGAGGCTAAGCGAAGAGTTGAGGGTGTATGTGTTTGCTTTGCAGAATGGATATGGTGAGGAGAGGGTGACGCAGTGCGGCGTGTGTGGCAAGGTGTTCTCTGGTCGCTCCCGCAAACACAACCTGAAGCAGCATATTCTCACTCACACAGGCGAGCGTCCGCACTCCTGCCCCCACTGCCCGTACCGCAGCAGCCACCGTCCTACCCTCCGCCGTCACGTCTTCACTGTACATGCCCGACTTGCGGACCTTCCCGTTACCACTGTGCCGCCTTTTACCCCCTCCGCCGCTTCTTTTTCCCACACTAGATGAAGGCTTAGCTCTCATGATAACCGCTACTTCTTTCTAATACGTGCACGCACTTATGCTTCCCTTGCCTGCCGTGCGTTATAGCCAGTGTATGGTCAGTCAGTACTTACACAAGCGAAACTAGATGCCATGCGTTAGGAGCGATACACACTTATTCATGGTGTCCAGTGACTGACTATGAAATTAGGTTAACTTATCAAGGCACACTGCTGGTATCTCTGCGTAAAGGATAAACAGAACCACTGCTTGAGGGGTTTAGAGCTCCGCACCGCTCCCATAAGACACCACATTCCCACCTGGGGGCAATTGGGTGCGTTTACCTTCCCAGTCAGGCAGGAAACCCTCGCCTCCAGATGACTGAGTTTTTGCCGGATTCTTGCGAGCCCTCACAAGCGGATGCGGTGACTTGTATCTCGACACGCGTATATACAACTGTGGAGAGAGAGAGAGAGAGAGAGAGAGAGAGAGAGAGAGAGAGAGAGAGAGAGAGAGAGAGAGAGAGAGAGAGAGAGAGAGAGAGGGAGGGGAAGGAGGGGGTAAGGGAGGTATGCAGCATTGTATAATTAACTTCTTCCAGTCTGCTAAGTTCTGCGTAGTCATGAACACACACACACACACACACACACACACACACACACACACACACACACACACACACACACACACACACACACACACACACACACACACACACACACACACACACACACACACACACACACACACACACACACACACACACACACACACACACACACACACACACACACACACACACACACACACACACACACACACACACACACACACACACACACACACACACACACACACACACACACACACACACACACACACACACACACACACACACACACACACACACACACACACACACACACACACACACACACACACACACACACACACACACACACACACACACACACACACACACACACACACACACACACACACACACACACACACACACACACACACACACACACACACACACACACACACACACACACACACACACACACACACACACACACACACACACACGATTGTCTGTGTATGTAACGGAGGGAGCATCGTGGCTGTGTGTGTGTGTGGGTTTGAAGTAGGTGTACTTCAGAGCGAGAAATTCTACTCCCAGCATTAAAAATGTAGAAAAATCAGGATAAGAAATGAAAATGATGAAGATAGGAAAAATTGTTTTCATGTCTAATTTTTCATGCCTCTCCTACACTGGCATCTTGATGGCTTTGGGTGGTGGTGGTGGTGTGATATAGGTGGAGGAGGAGGAGCAGGAGCAGGAGCAGGAGCAGGTTGGGTGATGTCCCTCAGCGTTTGGTGATGAAGTGGATGAGTTGTTGATGTCTCGGCGCGCGGCTGACGCGATGCCTTGTCTTTGCAGGCGGGCGTCGCGCGAGGCAGTGGTGAAGCGGTGTTATGCCCTGTTTGCGGCAAGGTAATCTCCGGCAGGAACAAGCGGCAGAACCTCCAGTACCACTTAATCACCCACACTTCCCACAAACCCTTCAAGTGCCCCTATTGTCCCCACCGCGCCAACCGCAGCGATAACATGAAAATACACGTGCGGACGCGACACCTTAGCCGCGGGCAGGGTCAGGGCGACAACCTTGAGGCGGCGCAGGTGGTGCAGGGGGATGAGATGGAGGTACCAGCACCCACAGCCAACACTTACACTGGTGGTTTCGGTTGTGACGCTGAAAACTTTGGGTGAGGGTGAAGAAGAGGACCCGCCTCGGAAGAAGGGGTGTGTGGCTCAGTCAAGTTATGGTGTGGTGCGTGTCGGCGCTCTGGACTGGCTGACTTGGAGCGGCAACTTCATCCTGCCGCCGGTGGATGTGGGGACGGAGAGGTAGTGTGTTAGTGGTGGTGGTGGTGGTGGCTCAGTCTAGTTAAATAGAGGTTGTTGGCTGAGCGATGATGGTGATGGTAGTGAGGTGCTAAGAGGAGGGTGTTCTCTGTTGCAGGGGGGGATTGCCAACGACGTGCCCCTGCTGTGCTTCGTGTGCAACAAGACTTTCTGTGGCAGGAACAAGCGGCAACATCTTTCCAACCATCTCACCACACACACGGGGGAGAAGCCCTTTTGCTGCCCCTTCTGCCCCCACAGATCAAACCGCAAGGATAATCTCAAGATGCACGTGAAACTAAAGCACTTGGACAACCTGGGTGGCGCCTTCAGGAACACATTGGGCGGGGACTCGCTCAGCCAAGACCCCTCGAGCTCTCAAGGTCATTTATAACCCGTGGGAGCGGCTTGATCCCTCCCGTTATCACGCTCCACCACTCACCCTCAAAAGCCCGCTCGTCGCTCTTGTGTGACTTGTAAAGGTACGAACATGATCCTGTGTGCGTCTCCCATGCCTAGCAGACATGCAGACCACGTGGAAGGTGGTTGCGTTAGGCGGCGCGGCACTAGCCATCTTTGTTATTGATAGCGGTGTTGTCCTGAAGAGGAAGACGATGTCCTGAGGGGTGGCTGTATTTTCTTTCCAGACTATGACCACCCCGCCCCTGACGTGTCCCGTGTGCTGTAAGGTCTTCCAAGGCAGAAACCGCCGCCAGCACCTGAGCCACCACCTCAAGACGCATACAGGGGAGAAGCCCCACATTTGCCCGCTGTGCACGCACAGAACAAGCCGCAGAGACCACTTACGAGAACACATACGAACCATTCATGGGCTGGAATTGGGCACCGCCCCTAAGTGAAGACGGTGTGTGTATGTGTACATTGTGTGTGTGTGTGTGTGTGTGTGTGTGTGTGTGTGTGTGTGTGTGTGTGTGTGTGTGTGGCGGGAGAGAGAATGTTGGCGTGCGCGCGGCGATCATGGGAGCTGGTATGGTACGTGAGGCTTCTGGGATTTCATTGAGTGGAGCTGTTTTGTCTTTTCAGGGGAGGCAGGAGTTTCCCGTGGGGGTGCCGCCCCTGGGCACTAAGGTCGCCTTAATGTGCCCTGTTTGTAGCAAGTTGTTCCACGGCCGAAACAAGAAGCAACACTTGCACTACCACATGATGACTCACACTGGCGAAAAACCCTTCCACTGCCCCCACTGTCCCCACCGTGCCAACAGACTCAGCAACCTCAAAATTCACGTTAAGACCAAACACGGCTTGCTGAATTGAGCTGAACGCGACGCTCCCCTTACCTTCCATTCCCCTGTCCCTTCCCGATCATGGTGCCACCCACGTTTCTTCCCTCACGGGTGCTGTCGCTGCAGGTCGTTTTGCTGTGAGTTGACAGGGTTCCTTCATACGCATTGAGGTGTTACCGTCACCCTCTAACACACACACACACACACACACACACACACACACACACACACACACACACACACACACACACACACACACACACTTTTCTAAGGAAATGATGCGTACCGCCCCGCACTGCTGTGCCCTGTGCGTCCCTTGACCGTGCTGTTGTGGTGCCAAGATAACTTGCCAGTCCCGCCCCAGCCCTGTGGTGGCTGAGTTGGGCCTCACGTTGTTTCCTCCGCGGCTTTCAACCTTTGTTCGTGAAAATGGAAAATTGTTTTGATTGATGTAATATTTTTATTTTTTTGAATAAAGACCTTAACGAAGCTGTCCTCTTCTTGCATCCTCGTAACATGTGATGTGCGTCCGGTGGTGGGTAGCAGAAACCCATCATCCGACCTTATTTCTGTAATGAAGACAAGCGGTGACCAAGGTGACCCTAGCGATAAGTGAAGATGAGAGGCTAAAGGAAGCAAAGAATGATGTCGATAAGGGTGAGAGGCTTCAAGGAGAGTGGCGGTCGGTGTGGGCTCGTGCTGGGAGGGTTGTGTTACCTTTGCAGTATTGTGTGTGTCGGTAGGAGAGAGAGAGAGAGAGAGAGAGAGAGAGAGAGAGCGCGTTTTCGCTATGTCTGTATCATGTGGTGTCTTGCTGTGTTATGAAAGTTAAGGCTTCTTGGTGATCTGTTGGGACGTGCGATAGGGAGGGAGGGAGGATGGGGAAGGAGAGGAAGAGTGACTTGTGGAATGTTGCATTATTGGGCGTGGGGGGGAAGGAGAGATGTGTTACAAGTCAGTGAAGATTTATACCACGTGCTGTTATTAATTCCGTTAATACCGCTGATGCTGTTGCTTCTAATAAAAATGCTACTACTGGCGGTGCGATGTGCTCGTGGCACCATAAAGTCCAAGATGTCTCCATTGAGCGTCTTCGTAAGAGAGAGAGAGAGAGAGAGAGAGAGTGAGTGAGTGAGTGAGTGAGTGAGTGAGTGAGTGAGTGAGAGAGAGAGAGAGAGAGAGAGAGAGAGAGAGAGAGAGAGAGAGAGAGAATTTTTTTTGGGGGGTGCTTTGTGTCTGAAGGCGTGCGCGAAGAGAATTTGTGTAAAGTGATGCAGCGTTGTGCTTGAAAGCCCAAGTTTAGGGAGTGGCTGTGACAGTTGATGATTATACTACTCGTGTGCGTAGAAAAGGCTGGAAACGTTGTGTGTGTGTGTGTGTGTGTGTGTGTGTGTGTGTGTGTGTACACGTGCGTGCGTGCGTGCGCGCGCGCGTTTTGCGTGCGTGTTTGTTTGTTGCTTAACTGCTTCTCACAGTATAAAGCCAATGGATATTCCCGTATAAGACGTATCATTCGTCACCTCCGCGCCGTACTGACGAGTACTGGTGGCTTTAGGAAGATAGTGGCCGCAGGTCGGAATAGGAATGTTGTGCATTGGTCAGTGCTTGGTGTGGTAACGTCCCCCAAGGAAGCAGCGGTGGTAATGATGTATTGTGGGTGGAGGTGTGGCTTGGGCGTGGCACCTGAGGGGCCTCACTGATGGGGGTTGTGTTGTCCGCAGGTGCAGGGGGTGGTGGAGAGGATTACCACGTGTGCTGTCTGTGGCAGGGTGTTTCGCGGCCGCAACCGCCACCAGAACCTCCAGCAGCACATGCTCACCCACACAGGGGAGCGGCCCTTTGCCTGCCCACACTGCCCCTACACTGCCAGACAAAAGCCCCACATCAAGGGCCACATATTACGCTTGCACCCAGAGACTGTCCCCGGCCTCGTCCCCAGCGTGCCCTGAGCCACCCCTCCAGCCGCGCCCTTCACTCAAAGATAGACGTGGTAGCAGAGGTGGAAGAGGAGTAGTTTTGTTTAATGTTAGAATTGTGCAAATAGTTGGAAGGTTGTTTGGTTGTTTGTGGTGCCGCTTGGTGTATTCACTTGTTTTTGTTAGAGTGGCAAGTTGCAGCTCAGAGACAGATGATGTATTTTTTATTCAGATAACGTGGAAATGCCGTTAGCTTTGGATTTGGTGCATGAAATGGTTTCTGGTGGTGGTGATGTTCTGTATTATGTACAAGCAAAGACGTCGGCGACGGCCTGTGCAGTGGTGCTTGATGATTCAGAGCAGGTTTTGCTGATGCTGCTGGCGGAAGCTGACCAGTTGAGGTGTTGGGCTAGTGAAGTGTTGGTGTGATGAGAGGGGAGAGGTAAGGCTGTAAGAAACACGTCGGTAAAAGTTACATAGATTTACTTGATTATTTCTTAAGGCGTGTAGTGGTTGGCTTGTGATGAGTAGCGACAAGTATATGTAAGGAAGCATGAGGTACTACTTCTAAGGGCTGAGGCGGTAGCTGAGCCTCACCCTGTGTAGGTGTTGTGAGGCGTGTGTCGGGCGGGAGGCGCTGAGTGGTGTTGTGTTGCAGGCAGCCGGCGGCGCGGGGGCTGCGGCCGTGGCGATGGTGATGTGCTGCGTCTGTGGGAGGGTGTTCCGCGGCCGCAACCGCCACCAGAACTTGAGCACCCACATGCGTATCCACACGGGCGAGACCCCGTTCCCCTGCCCTCACTGCCCCTACCGTGCAAAGCGCAAGGCCCACCTCCAGATGCACTTAGAGCGCATACACTCCCCGCGGGCAGCTGCCGGGAGCGCTTGGCGGGATGGCCGCCCTCCGCCACACCACCTGCCGCAGCCCTCACACCTGCCCCTCCTTCCACCCCAACCAGCCTCATCCAACTCTTCTCCGCCCCTTTCCAGTCCCTCACTTACCCTGTCTACCTCACTTCAGCAAAAGCAATGATAACAAGAACACAGACTAGTGAACCCTTGTTTGTCTGGTGTAGAAGAGGCCGCCGGTGTGACTGACTCGTGGCAGTGACTGTTGTTGTGGAGGTGTTGTGATGACTTGTACCATGAATAAACACAATAAAGATGTTGACAATAATTAATGTTGTGTTGGCACTAGCCAGTGACGTGTGAGGAGGAGATAGAAGAGGGGGAGGTAGAGGGTGTGAGGGTTGATGTGTTGTTGTTGCAGGCACTGGGCAGCGAGGAAGCAGAGTGTCCTGCTTGCGGGAAGACCTTCCGCGGTAGCAACCGTCGCCAGAAAGTGGCCCGCCACGTGCTGACCCACACGGGCTTGCGACCCTTCTGTTGTATCCACTGTCCCTACCGCGCCACCCAGAAGGCCCACATCAAGCGCCACCTGCAGCGCAGGCACGGCAAGAGCGGCCAGAGCCTGCGCTTCTGCCTAAGCTCCTGCACCATCGGGGGTGTGAGTGGCCCCGACTATAGCACCATGAAGGAGCCGCCTGACGAGGACTCCAACTAATGATGCAGCGCACGTGATCATGTTATGTTGTTAGTGGTTGAGCCTCCATGTGACAGTCATATAGATCAAAGGTAATGCATTAATCAATTAGTTATAATGGAAAGAAAGACAGATTATAGTTATTAATGAAAAGGAGAATATTAATAGTTATCGAAAAGGAAAACAATTATTAGTTATTCATAGAAAGGAAAACTATTCAAAGCAGAAATTTATTGAAATAAATAGCTATGATTATGGTGATTTTTCTTTCCCATTAAGTGAAATCTTTTGGTTGGCCATCTTGTATACTAGAGAGGATGACGAGCGTACGCGCCAGCACTCGCCAGGGCTATATGGTAAAAGGGTGGAGGGAAGGGAAAGTTTTGGAGGTGGTGGAGCTCCGCCTGTCTGTGGTGGTGTGGTGGTTGTGTTATTATGTGTGACAAAAGGGCGGGAGATGACCGGGTATCGGCAGCGGCAGTCTGGTTCTAGAGGTGGCGCGGGAAGGCGGCAGGAGAGGGTTGCTATTGGTGGTGATGGTGCCGGCAGTTTGGAGAGGGGTCTAGACTGACAGACACTGATGCCGGTGCCATTGTGTGTTGCAGATGGAGCCGCCACTGCTGTATCGCACACAGGAGATGGTGTCCCCGCTCCAGCATCAGCAGGCAGGCCTCCAGCAGCATCAGCAGGAGTCACAGGGTGAAGAGCGTACTAATTATTTTTGTCCCGTGTGTGGCAAAGAGTTTCACGGGGTGCGGCAGAGACGCAATCTAAAGCGGCACATGATGATCCACTGGGGACAAAAGCCCTATCACTGCCCGTTCTGCCCGCACCGCTCCAACCAGAAGGGTAATCTCAAGACCCACATCCTCAAGGCCCACCGCGAGCTGCTGGATCGGGGATACACAGCTGATGACATGGTGAGGGACCCGAGCCCAGTCTCGGGCCAGGCCAAGACGTAGCCCCGCCAAGACGCCGCCGCTACTGCCGCCGCCTGCCTGGGTCAGCCTCATGGAGGCCCATTATCCTTGCTGTGAATCTTCAGCAGGAGACATTGCTAGGCGGGCGTTGATAGCGCTGCCCAGTAAGACAGGGTAGTGCTGGGGCCTCACAGGCTCCTTGGCAGGCGGCCTATTGTCACTTTTCTGTGCCAGTCGTCATTCTTGTGATCAGCTGATTGTCATACGCCTAGGATGGGACAAGTTGTTGACTGAAGAGATACGTATCACTTTAGCTTAGCTTGTTGCGTTATGTCCAAGGATCTTGTTCTTGAATCAAGTGTGTTTTTATTGCCTTTAACGAAACTCACATATGATTAAATTCACGCACGTGTTTTCTAGTTTGTCATCTTGAGACGAACAAAACTCACGTCATTTATATGACTGTCTTTTATGTGTTGCATTTATTGATGAGTCTTGTTTTTAGTGTAGCTTTCTGCGATGGTCTTTTTCTTGGCTTTGATCTTCGGTGTGGAGTCATCAGGGTGCCACTCACAGGGAAGGATAAACAAGAAATAGAAAAAAAAAGAAAGAAAATTTAAGAGGGAGGTGGAGGAGGAGGACGAGGAAATATAGATAAATAAGATAAACATGAAAGGTGAAAAGCAGACATTGCTACCGCTCTTTTGTTATGGGGTAAGAAGCAGAAGAGAGGAGAGATGATGTACCGTCAAGTTGCTGTGAAGTAGCTGCAACTAAACGGGAGTCTTGCTTTACAGACTCACTCGGCCCATCACCCTCACCACCACCATGCATTTCCTCCACCACCGAACCAGCAGCAGCAGCAGCAGCAAGAGCACCAACAACTGCAACAGCAGCGACACCTCCCCCCACAGAGCAGCACCTCCAGCGAAGATGAACAGTTTAAAGTGAACTGCCGGTTCTGCAACAAGGCCTTCCATGGTCGCTACTCCAAGTACAACATGAAGAGACACCTCATGATTCACCGCGGCGAGAAGCCCTTCCTCTGCCCCTACTGCCCCCACCGTGCCAACCAGAAGGGTAACCTCAAGTACCACATCCTCTCAGTGCACCAGGGACTTCCAGGGGACGCGCAGTATCTCGCCACGAAGGAGCAGCCCAGCGACGCCACCAACCCGTGAGAGGCAGGAAGGCAGGTCTGGGCTAGGCTGGGGGGGGGGTGCGGGCGGGAGCTGAGCGAGACAAAGCAGGGCAAGATCGAGTGTTGAGAAGAAATTGTTCTGTTCCCGGTTCTGTTCTGTGTTTGTAGTCGAGCTTTGTACAGTTACTCGAAAATAAAGGATTAATTAGAGTTATAAGTTGTGTTGAAAGTTAAGGAACCTGAGTGTACATACGTTTTGAGGGGATAGACCTTCACAAGGATGAGGCTGGTCTGTGTGTGTGTGTGTGTGTGTGTGTTGAGTCTAAGAAGATGAGATGTTTGGTGGCGAGTGGGCTAACCAGGACGGGCCGATGGGGAGTGGGGGTGGTATGGCGGGGCGAGATGGGCGCTGAGTGATTGATTGATGCAGTCTCAAGGCGGCGCAGCAGTGGGTTGGATGGGGCGGGGCGGAAAGGCTCACTGACAGACGGGAGGAGGCGGGGTGGGGCGGGCGGCCTATTGACGGACGTAAGGCTGAGCACCTTGTCGTCGTTGCAGGCGATGGGCGGGGAGGTCGTCGTCCCCGGCAACCCCACCCACGCCCTGCTCTGTGAGGCGTGTGGCCGAAACTTCACCTGCCGCGCCTCCCTCCGCCGCCATCTCTGGATTCACACGGGGGCCAAGCCGCACACCTGCTACCACTGCTCCTTCTCCTGCAATAGGCGCAGCAACCTTGAGCGGCACGTGAAGCGACACCATGCCCTCCTTCATCAACCCCCGCCCCGCAAAGCTCCCTCCCCTACCCCTTTCTCTCCTCCCCCGCCGCAGTGTGAGCCAAGCCAAAGGTGAAGCAGTCAGTGGCGGAGGCGAGAAGGCATGTGTTGCGTTGGGGACTTCATATCTCATGTGACTTCGTGACTCGCGTTCTCTGTGTAGTTGTGTCGTAAAACTGGTAACGCGCGCGCGCGCGCGCACACACACACACACACACACACACACACACACACACACACACACACACACACACACACACACACACACGGTAGCTCAGTGGTTAGAGCGCTGGCTTCACAAGCCAGAGGACCGGGGTTCGATTCCCCGGCCGGGTGGAGATATTTGGGTGTGTCTCCTTTCACGTGTAGCCCCTGTTCACCTAGCAGTGAGTAGGTACGGGATGTAAATCGAGGAGTTGACCTTGTTGTCCCGGTGTGTGGTGTGTGCCTGGTCTCAGGCCTATCCAAAGATCGGAAATAATGAGCTCTGAGCTCGTTCCGTAGGGTAACGTCTGGCTGTCTCGTCAGAGACTGCAGCAGATCAAACAATGAAACACACACACACACACACACACACACACACACACACACACACACACACACACACACACACACACACCTATTAAGTTCCATCTGTGTGTAAGTGTCATAAAATATTGGTACTTCTTACCTGTGAACATTGTTGTGATAAGTGTATAATCAAGAGTTGAACAGAATACCAACCGTTAAAAATAATGTGTAAGAATCAAAATATACTTTGATTCTTGTTCTTAAAAAGAAAAAGAAAAAGACATCTGTGGTATATTATGGCACCTCGCGGGGCTCTAGACACTTCTTGATGTTGCTTCATGAAGGTGGAGACATTATGGTTCTTCTGGTGAACACATCATGTGAACAATGAGGTGAGGAGCGGGTTGCGAGAGGGTTGGATCGTGATTGGTGGTAGGAGGTTTGAGAGCAGGATGCATAGATAAGAGGCCAAGAGGAGTGAGGGAAATAGTCTTGTCAGTCAGTAGAGGGAAGTGGGCGTTAGTTTTCGTAAATAGCTACAGGTAGAGGTATAAAACCAGTATTTTTCTTACATTATCTTTAACTGATGAACTACTCTTCACTTTGCATCACATACTCATAACTCCGAGGTAGAATAAGTGATGCGTGTGTAAAAATAGCAAAAAACTAAATAAGTACAGTAAAAAAAATGATGGAATGAAATAAAAGTTATTAAAATGTTAATCATTTATTGACTAAATATAGATAAAATATGATAAAATAAAAAAAAATTGGTCGAGAAGGAACCCACTGCTATGCTTACGTACATACGTGTGTGATGTTAACGGATGGTGAGGCGTTGAGTTTGTCAGAGAAACGTCCCGGCGCCAAGGTTGTTGGGATTGTCTTCAGGGTTTGTTGTGGACGTGAGTGCATGAAGCGTCACATTCTTGCTGCTGTTTCCTCTCTTAGTCGGCTGGTTCGCGCCAAGTGTAGGCCAACTGTGTGTAGCCTGTAGTGGAGAGGCAGTGATGGTGGTGGTCTGAGAGTGGCCTTGTCTTGCAGGGGAGCGAGGAGCACCACGCCACTACCACCACCTTCACCGCTTGCCCCACCTGCGGCCAGCGTTTCCACGGCGGGTACCAGAAGTACAACCTGAAGAGGCATATGAGCATCCACAGCGGGGCGAGGCCGTACCTGTGCCCGTCTTGCCCGGCTGCCTTTAATCAAAAGTGTAACATGAAGAGGCACCTCGAGACAGTGCACGGGGTGAAGAGCCTCCACCAGGCCGCCTCTGCCCAGCAGGAGTGGGCCACAGCACAACCCAAGTCCTCCCCCGCGCCACCCGCGGTGACACAGGGCCCCCAAGTTGTGAGGGGTCATACCCCCTCGACGCCGGACTGTCCTGAGCCGCTGCAGCAATAACAGAGCGGCTGCCGGAACAGTCGCCCTGCTGGTGATCAATGGCAGTGAGGGCGCCCACCCCCACACAAGCCTGAGGGGAATATAACACAGTTATCCCGGAAGACGGGACTGCCACAGCCCGAATGCTCGGATTAAGTGCATGTACCGTGGCAGGTGGACTGTGTCTTACTTATTGTATTGATGTCACTTAAGCAAGAGAATCTCATGGACTTACCTTTTAACTTCCAGTAGGATAAATATGAAATACATAAGACGAGCTAGTTAGTTACTGGTGTTGTGGAGTGGTGTGTAACGAGTGTATTGCTGGAGTTCACTTGCTCCAGCAGAGCTGAGCAGCGTACCAGTGGATGAATGGCTCGCCAAACCTCTCAGGACCGGCTTGCTGGCTCTTAATCCCTTACCGTTACGCTCTCTACACACACTTCCTAAAGACAGAATACAAAAAACAACTGGTGTCGTCCATGTTGTGGAGTGACACGCCATGCCATTGTTTTCGTATGTACAGTAGTAATCTTTGAACCGGCTTGTAAACCATGTTTGTATACAGGCGCCACCGAGGGAGGCTGAGGGCTGCGGCGTGGCACAGTACACTCCTTCAAAATCTCTGCTCATTCCACATCACCTTACACCACAGCATCACACACCACACCACCACTCACCGTCCTTCAGTACATTTCACTCGCCTCATTTCTCTCTGAGGAAAGAAACATAACCAGCTTGCACTTTGCCCTCCCCTGGTTTCTACAAGCGCGCGATTCAATAAAGGAATGCAAAAGAAAAAAGTATTGTTTGTTGTTGGGGAGGACACAGACTGTAATTTTGTAGTCCCTGCATCCTTCCTTCTTATCTGCTCAGTCGCTCTGTTCATCAGGCACTGACAGCATCGTTATAGTAATAATGATAATGGTAATGTACAGACACCCCCCTCCAATAATAATAATAATGGTAATCGTTTTATTGGTAATGAGAAACGTCATATGTACGCACAAAACTTCGTCAGGGAACCAAAGACGGACCTCTGCTGTTCCCACCGCCATCTTGCACTTCGTTACCTTCCTTACCAAGCAGGTGTGGACAGCAGGTGCACGTCAGCTAACGATGGTGGTGATAGGTGAAACATTAGGTTACATTTCTTAATTTCCTAACTCATCATCCGGTACTTTGCTTGCGTTTTATTCCTCCTATCCTCTTCCCATTCCTCCTCCCTTCCTTCCTTTGCAAACGTGAGGTGATAGTGATGGTGGCGTCTTAATCCCTTCAATACTGCGTCACATTTTTACTGAGAGATTTGTGTATGATTAGAGCATTTTGTTGGCATAATGAAGGATCTATGGAGGTCAGAAGCTTAATGGCTACAGTCTTCACTAATTCAGTTCCCCACATGAGTTTCTGAAGCTGAATAAAATCACCAGATAATAAGCAGAATGAATATGGAAATGCGTCGTGGTACTCAAGAGGTTAACCTTGGCGTGGTCTGCTTCTTAAATGAAATACGAGAGAGGGCTGCACGTTCATAGTCTCCGTTTCGTCCTCTAGTGGTATCAGTTTCCTCAGTGACGGCGTGAGAGGAGGACGTGCGCTGAGTATATGTGTCCTGTGTGGCGATGTGAAAGTCACTACCAAAGGAGTCAGGAAAGAAAGTAAATTGAAGTGTTAGACGAACGAGAATGCGAGTGTGAATGTATGGTGCACTTATTTATTTATTTTATTGTATCTCCAGCAATAAGATGGCCATGGTCTAAAACATAATAAATAAGGGATCAATATCCGTAAGATGCCATTCTCGTAAAAGGGAAGAATGAATTCCCAACGTCAAACAAACATAAAGTAACTAGGTCAGCTGAGTTCCAAGCGTGACCCGAGTGTGACTGACTGATTGAGTGAGTGAGTGAGTGAGTAAATGAGTGAGAGGACAAGAAAGAGAGAGTCCTTCCTGACCTGGGTACTATTTTCCAGGTGGCCTCCAGAAATCCGCGCCCTCGGGAACACTTGCATCTCTCCACCTCGGAGGTCGCCATCGCTCGCACGCTTCTCACCATTCCCGACCAATCCACTTCGCGCTCGTCAGCCGCTTTTGTCACCTCCAAAGCCTCCCTCCAATCGTCCACCGCAGCTAACAGCTGCAGTGGCTCTTTCACCACCTCCTCCTCCACTCTGTCGCCCTCTACCCCACAGACTCTCACCGTGTCACTCCTTAAGGGCTCCTCGTGCCCGGAGTGTGGCAAGGTGTTCCGCGGGGACTATCACAAATACAACCTTAAAAAACACCTCACCATACACGCGGGGCTGCGGCCGTTCACGTGTCCGGTGTGCAACATGTCCTTCAACCAGAAGGTGTCCATGAAGCGCCACTTTGCCTCCGTGCACAGGGCTCTCGGTCAGGCGCAGAAAGTGGACCAGAACTGAGTCTCTAAGGAAAGAAGGGAAGAAAAAAGCGAAGAAGGAGGAGGAGGAGGAAGAGGAAGGCTTATCTGAACTAGTTTGTTTCCTTACCACACAAGGTGAGGAAGACCTGAGATGTAGCAAATTCGTGGCCGCACTGGCGGGCGGTGCTAGGCTGTAAGCTGTTGATTGACGTGATGATAAGACGAGCAGCTGCCCTTCATTGATAGTGATCTATTTTGGTACCTTAGGATACATAGAGAGCAGTTTTAGAGCGCCTGGACCGTGAGTGGGTGGCTGGCTGGGTGTTCATCGTATACAGTAAGAACACCGGCACCACCACTTGCTGCGCCACCACGGCACTCTCATCGGCCACTGCGCATTTTGAAACTCAGGCAGCTACTGCTAACACAGACTTAGGATAGTGATGACTGGCTGCTGTATGTATGGCAGCAGGTACTCCACAGGCAACATAAAGTCGCACTGACGATTAGCGACGCCTTATGAGGCAGCCTATTAGATACAGCGCCTAGGACAATGGTGATTGGTCGCGATGGTATGAGTATTTACCATCGTTATTTGTCACCTGCCTGCTTTAGCTGGGGCTGAGCAGCAGTTCTTACCCCGGACCGTGCCAGGGGAAAGTTTTCCTCGTGCGCTACTTAGACAGTATTGAACCTACACAAGATCCTCCTTGAGAACCATGGCTGCTGCCCCTCTCCTACCAGCCACCCAGGGGACGGCGGGAGGCTCTTTATTTCAGTCATACATGAGGGAATATGCCTGCACGCAGTACTGCATGCATCACACACACACACACACACACACACACACACACACACACACACACACACACACACACACACACACACACACACACACACACACACACACACACACACACACACACACAATGTGTACCTCCTGTGTCACTCAAAGACTGTTGGATACAAAGGCACCTGTAGCACGTGCAGCCAAGTGTGTGTGTGTGTGTGTGTGTGTGTGTGTGTGTGAGAGAGAGAGAGAGAGAGAGAGAGAGAGAGAGAGAGAGAGAGAGAGAATATCATCTTTTTGGAGGGCTCAACAACAACAAAAACAAAAACAACAACAACAACAACTAAAGGAATAGCAGCAACAGCAGCCATGGGATCAACACAAAGGTTCAAAACACTCCTGTAGTGAGGAGTACTTGCGTATATACATACATCCGTACATGCGATACATACGTAGATAAATGCCTACCTACGTACACACATATACATACATACGTACCTACATATTTTTAGCTTTGTATTCAACTGATCTGACGCTAAGTTTTGGAATTGTGAGTCAAACCAATGGATCTAGTGACCAGAAGGAGTGAGGCAGCAGAAGGGAGCGGGGGAGTGGGAGAAGGGAAGAGTGAGGAGGAGCTACAAGCAGATGCCCTCCTCCCAACCTTCCAGTTCCTCCTCCCCCGAAGCGATGTCCCCTGCACTTCCTGTGTCAGTGGCTGTTATAATAAAAATTCGTCATAATTTTATCAGCATTTGTTTTTTTGTAGTGTGCCCTTGAGAGAGAGAGAGAGAGAGAGAGAGAGAGAGAGAGAGAGAGAGAGATAGTTGAGGATTCGCAGTGTGAATGTTCATCGTTCGTTTCATTGTATGAAAAAGGACAAGTTAAAATAAAGAAAACAAATTAAAAGTATATTTCAGGTGAGTAAAACGTTCTAGACAGCCACACCTACATATTTACCTCTTATCCTCATCTTTATCACAATTAGCGTGTTTCCACTTATACTTATTGTGGTCGTCTTCGCCTTCACAAACATCCAACACTAGTTTTAGCCTCGTTATTTGGGCAGCACCGAGGCTACACTGAAGGAGTCTCGACCGTGTATCGCTTAATACTTAAAACAAAGGAAAATGCCAGATTGACGACATGAATCTTGAATCTTTGCAGTGACGTGTATTATAGTTACTTGTGACGAGGACTTGGGGACGAGGGGGAGGGTGAAGGAAGGGAAGGAAAGAGGGACGAAGGAAGTGAGATTGATAGGAAGGAGAGGGAAGGAAATAAAGAGAGCGGGTGAATGGTGAAAGAAGTATATTGGCAAGGAAAGAGGGAAATCATAAGTAAGAAAAAACGGGAGAGAAAAACGGGTTAAGAGATGTTAAAGTTTCTCTCTCTCTCTCTCTCTCTCTCTCTCTCTCTCTCTCTCTCTCTCTCTCTCTCTCTCTCTCTCTCTCTCTCTCTCTCTCTCTCTCTCCTCAAATTTATGCATATTCTAACAGAACTATCTTATGTATGCGTTTTTTAGTGTATGAGTGACTAAGAACGTGAATAAATGTGTGTGTTTGCGTGTTATGAGTTAACCCTAGCCCAACCCTCCCCTTGCCATGGGTCAGCACAGGTGGTCATTGCTTTAACTTTTGCAGGGCGAGGTCATACTGGCGGGGTCTCAGGGCGAGGAGTCGTTCATAGCGCCGCAGGTGTCTCAGGGGGAGGCCAATGCCACACAACATCCGGGGGCTCAGAGCGATACCGTCTGCCTGTTGTGCGGCCAAAACTTTTATGGGTGCAACCGCAAAAACAACTTAAAACAGCACCTAGCCATACACTCGGGGATCAGGCCCTTTCGTTGCACCTGGTGTCCGCAGAGCTTTATTAGGAGAAGCCATCTGAGGCGACACTTAGGAACGCGGCACAAGAGCAACCTGAACGGATAGACGCAGGAGGGGAGCTGGAGCTGGAGTGGCGGGGTGGTGCTAGTGGTGGTGGCGGTGGTGATGGTGGTGGTCGGTGCTCGGTGGTGTTTGCAGCTACGGTACAGTTTTAGGTAGGTGTACAGTGCTGTTTTGTGATGTAATAGTGTGGTATTTATATAGTATTGTGTGCTTCTTGTTCAGTCTTTTGTTCGTCTTGTTCTTGTTTTGTAAATTATATACTTCTGTCCTCTGTACCCGTATTAGTCTGTGTTTTATTCTGTTATGTTTTGTTTTTTGGCCATCCGTGTGTTCTAGCTTTGTCGAATTCTCTCTCTCTCTCTCTCTCTCTCTCTCTCTCTCTCTCTCTCTCTCTCTCTCTCTCTCTCTCTCTCTCTCTCTCTCTCTCTCTCTCTCTCTCTCTCTCTCTCTCTCTCTTTGCACAGGCATTTTAACTTTTTCTTTCTCTTCCTCCCCTCTCGCTTTGTCGCATTTTTTTTTTATCTCGTTCTTTTTTTATTTCAGTTGTTTTTACTTGCCCTTTTTATTTTTTTCGTCCTCTGTGAGTCTTTCTCCATATATTTTTCCTTTTATTTAAAACACACACACACACACACACACACACACACACACACACACACACACACACACACACACACACACACACACACACACACACACACACACACACACACAGTTCATATTTTTCTCGCTCTTTATTTTTTCCTCATACACTTTTTCCATGTGCTTACAGTTCTCTCTCTCTCTCTCTCTCTCTCTCTCTCTCTCTCTCTCTCTCTCTCTCTCTCTCTCTCTTAGGCGCTATAAAACAACAAATTGAATTAAAAGGCAAGAATGAAGGTTTAAATAAAGAAGGAAGGAAAGAAGAAAGTGGAAAAAAGTTTGAGTTTAAGTATTATCAGTAGTAATGATGATGATGATAAAATAATGATAATAATAACAATAATAATAATAATAATAATAATAATAACGTTAGTAATGAAAGAAAAAATACTGTTAGTCATACACACACACACACACACACACACACACACACACACACACACACACACACGATAACAGAGAAAACCATCTGGCAGAAATAGACATCAGACATCAACTCAGCCTCACTTAGTCTCAGCTTTAAGCCACTGTCTAACTACCTTGTGTTTCAGTCTTGTAATTTCGTCATAACTCAAGAAGGCAACAAAATTAAAGTAACACGTTTATTATTATTATGCTTTGAAGTATGCGTGTTTGATAGATTCAACCTCATTATCTCCTGGCTGGTTTCGCTGGTCTTATCGATGTTGTTTTGGCTTCATGCTCTCCTCCAAAAATGCCGGTCTGAGATAGATGGCAACTTCCTCGGAACCTTGAGTTAACATGCCAGTTGTTATATTTTTTTTATTTATTTATTATATATTTATTTATTTATTTTTTCGATTTTTGTGTCTGGGTGGGAGTGGCGTGGCAGGGGAAGGCAACAATGTAAGAGTACTTCCTTATAGTCGTTGTGTGTGTGTGTGTGTGTGTGTGTGTGTGTGTGTGTGTGTTTCATGGAGGTGGTGTTGATAAGGATTGGCAGCAGCGGTGGTTGGGTCTGGTTGTGGTTTCTGTGGTAGTCAGTCTGGCGGCAGCACATCTAGGGAACTGCATTGCTGTGTTGGTTATGAAGAACTTGACGCTCGTCAATAGCTCGCTAATTCTGTTGTTTTATGTCTTTATAATGCTTGCTGCAAAGTTGTCTTTTTTTTCTTTCTTTCATTCTTTTTTCCTCTGTTATTGTTGATGGTGGTGTTAGGGTGTTGTGGCAAGGGTGTGGTGAACTTAGACTGTTTCCTGCCGGCAGGGGTGCGGCGGTTTCCCCGGGGAGGGTGGAGGTGCACCCATGGCCGGCCTGTGGCGGGAGGAGGCAGAGCTAGGGGGCGAGGGCATTTCCGTCTGCGGTGTCTGTGGGCGGGAGTTTCGTGGGCGGCGGTCACAACGCACCTACAACCTTAAGCAGCATCTCAGCATCCACGCGGGGCTGCGGCCATTCCAGTGCCCTCTGTGCTCCCACGCCTTCAACAGAAAGAGTCACCTCAAGGGCCATCTACTGGCCAGGCACGGCACCACGCTGCCGCAGTAGTGGCGCTGGCACCCGCCAGGCGTCGCCCCTCGCCCCGCAGTGCTGGCCAACTATGGGTTGTTGCTCTAGTTTTTGTTGTTGTTATTAATGTGGTTGTTGCTCTTGTTTTATTATTATTATTATTATTATTATTATTATTATTATTATTATTACTGTTGTTATTATTATTATTATTATTATTATTATTATTATTATTATTATTATTGTGTCGTCATCATCATATCATCATCATCACATTATTGTTGTTCTTGTTATTTTTCTTTGATTATTATTATATTATTTTTATTATCATTAATTTTATTATTTTATTACTATTATTATCATCATCATCATCATCATCATCATCATCATCATCATCATCATCATCATTATATTGTGGCCGTTGTCAAATCTTGGCAAAAGCTTGAAACGGGTGGCAGAACAGACTTTGTTTCATCATCATCTTGCCGCCAGTGCCGGCACGTGAAGAACTGCTGGAAGGAAAGTCGATGCTCTGCAAACATTATGTTAATGGTTCGTGCGGTCCCCGCTGGACGTGCGTGTGGTGAACACTGGTCGTGATGTTGTCAGGCCTCGTAGGGTGCCAGTGGAACCTCAGGTCTGGTAGTGAGATGATTCAAAAGTCACGCTCTCCACCCTGTGTGCTCAGATGTGACCAGAGGAGTCACCCATGCCCGCGGGACCTCCTCCAGCTGGCGTGCGAGTGATCTCTTGGAGAACCCCGCTTGTAGTCCTAAGCAGTATTTATTCAACTGAGGGTAATATGAAAATTAAAATGTTAATGATAATTTTGTGGCGGCCAGAATCTGAGGTGTGGCCTTGTGTTACAGAGCAACCCGTATCACCACCACCACCCATCCGTGCTGCTGCCCCGGGCACTGCAGTCGCAGGTGTCGCCCGGTGACGGGGCCTTGGAGGGGAATGACTGCCCCGTGTGTGGAGTGCATTTCAGCGGCAAGTACCACAAGTACAACCTGAAGCGACACCTCAACATCCACCGTGGCGTGCGACCCTTCAACTGCACTCAGTGTGGCCACCAGTTCAACCGGCGCTACAACCTTGAGCGGCACATGGAGCGCGTGCACAGTTTGCAACCTGCCGCCCACGGTACACAGGAGCTGTCCCGCCCACCGCCCCACCAATCCTCCTCAGCTGACGTGACCGAGCAGACACAGAATACCAGCTGCGGTAACGAAAGCCTGAATCAAAAGGTGCCGGCCAGCGAGCTGAGCCCCTCGCACTGAGTGACAAGTGCCGACGTGTTCCCATTCCATCCTGCGACAACCTCTGCGGTACGCCTGTGTCGTCGTCTCGCTCTGCCGTGCTTCTGCTCTCACTGTCGCTGCTTGATATACCCCTTCCCCCTGTCGAGGTAGACGGTTACGACATACATAGAATTATGGTCATGTTGTCACCGTGTTGTCTTGTGCAGGAAGAGAAGGCGCCAAACTAGAGAGGAGGAGGAGGAGGAGGAGGAGGAGGAGGAGGAGGAGGAGGAGGAGGAGGAGGAGGAGGAGGAGGAGGAGGAGGAGGAGGAGGAAGAAGAAGAAGAAGAAGAAGAAGAAGAAGAAGTGGTCAATGTCATTAATGATACCTGAAATGGCTTGTGCTTCGAGGGTTAAGATCAAACAGCAGAAAGTAAAGCATGGAGTATAACATGGAGTGGTGACAGTGTTGTAAGGTGCACGTTAAGAGAGGCAGGCCGGGGAGTTGTCTGATTGAGGTCGTGTGCGTGTGGCTGTGTTGGGTCACCTCTGAGATCTTTGCACTTTGCAGGGGGAGGGAGGAGGCTCGTATGGTCGACAGGCGTGGCAGCGGCAACAGGGCAAAGCCGGGCAGATCCCAGTGGTGGTAGGAGATCAGCCCCACTCTCCTTCTGACACATCGGAGACAGCGCCGCCCTCGGGCCAGGTTCAGGAGCCCGTGGCTATTTGTCATCTCTGCAGGAAAACTTTCCACGGTCGGTATCAAAAATACAACTTGAAGAGACACATGAGCATCCACGCGGGTGAGAAGCCCTTCTCATGCCCCTTCTGCCACCATCGCACCAACCAGAAGTACAACATGCAGCAACACCTCCTCGTGTGTCGCCGCCGCCCAGCCCACGAGCAGCCCCCGCCACCCTCCGTCGCTCCTTGGACTCAGAACCCAAACAATAGTTGCACCTCGTGAGGCTGTGGTGCTTGCGTGTTCTTTTGATTAAAAACATACATATATACATAAATGAGTACTCTGGTGGGATCTTGCAGGGCTGGCGACAAAGCCGGTGTCGGTTGTGGTGTGGGGTCACGCACACGGTCAATAGAGGAGAAAAAAACCTTGTACCGTACCAAGCGCCAAGGTGTGTGATAAGAATCTTGGCGTCCTTTAGGTGGCAAGTTCACGGTGACGTGCTGACGGCAAACAGTGAACGTGTAATTTTTTCTGTAAAGTGTTGAATATTTTTATATTGCTTGTGATACGTGGAGAGAGCAGCACAGCGACTCGCTGCATAACTTTTGTTGAGTTGATAATGAGTGAGCTGTGGCTTCCATCAATGGCCGCACGAAGAGACCCGCAGGCAAGGCCAACGTGTCTGTATTGACCTTGGGCATGACGCACCAAGAGGCTGATGCTCCACACCACACGCTCGCCATACTCAGCATCACTGCCTTGTCTAATGGACATACAGACAGAAAGGTGGATTAGCACCCATCGTCAGGCCTCGTGTCGTCAGGCACCGTTACGTCAGTATGTCAGCCTCGTACTGTTGTTGTTGTCAGCATCTTGCCAATTTCACATACGCATCCTCTGTTCTTCCATATAGTTAGTTATATACATAGTTTCTATGTTAATGTTATAGTAGTTATTGCAGGTTTCCCATAAAGTTGATAATGCCAATAGTTATTTTCATAAGATTTTGCTTCGATATTATGAAACCTTATGATTATTGCCATCATATCTTGTTTCCCTCTTTGAACGAAACTCGCCATGTGACACTCTCCATGTCACCCTTCACCTTAGCGCTTCTGTGTTATCCTTGAGATCAGCACTTCCTCACACTGAGCTCAGTATTCTTTATCAAGCGGCATCCTCTCAGACCTGAAGGGACCGTCCTTGAGTGTCTCACTCTCGTTTCGTTCAACTGGCCATCTTGTCATCCATCATGTATCTCCTTTTGTATATATGCTGTAAACTTTATTTTCTAAATGTGATGCAGGCGAAGCTGTCAGCTGCTTGTCTGGGTCGTGCCAGCCAGTGGAACACGTCAGCACCAGACATGTTTGTTGAGTGACGTGATGACGGTGAGGCGAGGGATACGAATGTTCAGGCTCAGCAGCAGCAACAAAGTGTTTGTTGTGTTGACATGGCTAGTCGGTGTTGTATTGAGTGTGGAGTGTTGCTCACCTCAAAAGTGTGAAGTGTTGGAGTGTGGCTGAAGCTCGTGTTCTCGCCGACAGGGGCCACCACAACAACATGGCGGCGGCGGTGAAGGCAGCGACGGCGCGGCGGTCAGGGCGTGTGTTCAGTGCCCCGTGTGTGGACGACAGTTTCAGGGCACCAAGCGAAACTACCTCCTCAACCGACACTTTCAAATCCACACAGGCGAGAAGCCGTATCAGTGCCCTCACTGCTCCCACCGAGCCAATCGTAAGAGTAATTTAAAAATGCACATTGAGTCCCGCCACGGGTCTCAGGCTCTGTTTTACAGAAGGACTCCTGACGACTCCAGTACATCACAAGACGCCGCTGGCCTCGGGTTTCTCACCGAGTCCCTCGCAAGCCTACAAGACTCTCAGTTTCAGCAGCAATCCAGCACTGTCCAGAAGGTTGCTGCAGAAAGGCGGGATTCCACACAAGGGCATGCGTTTCATAAAATGAGCACGATGGCTCAGGAAACTGGGCCACTTACACGACAAGCAGCACGTGAGAAGGCTGCCCTTAGTGAGCGAGTCCACGAGGACTCCGTGGATGACAATCCTTTCAGCCCCTTCACTGAGTTCTTGAATGTGCGGCAAGATGTCATTGCAGAGGAGACTGGCCACGACGGGTACGTTCACCAGCCCTGACCAAGGACCTCGCGGCCGCTGCGGCTTTTCCAGATCTGACCTTTGGTTCCGACAAACGCTTCTCTGCGTCGCATTGGGCTTCAGGAGGTTGTCATCTTGCGCATGTTGAGGAGCTGTATGTAAAGTTTAGGCTTCACCATAACTTTGTGCTGCGTATGTAGGCTGCGTGGAAACTTTTCTGGCGCGCAGGCTATAGTTAGGGTGGAAAGAGAAAGGTGCTTCCTTCGATTTGATACACAAGTAATGGAAGTTAACATTAGTGGCAAGGGTGAATTGAGCATGGCGGTGATCGTGGTGGTGAGGGTGAGGAAGGTAATCCGCGCAGCCACAATACACACCATTTCCACTGCGCTCCCTCTCTGAACTTGGCTGTCGCCGCCTTTGGGTCTGCGGTGGTGGAGAGCTGCGTCCCTCGCGGCGCCCTGGTGGGGACATCACGAAGTGTTCACCTTCTTTAGGGTAACCCTGAATTATGTTGCATTGAGTATTTACCTTTATTTTTTGTTTCCTGAGTGGAATTGTGATTTTTTATCGCAAAATATGATTTTTCATCGTGTACGTACGTGAAATGACTACAAACCGATTAAATAAAGTCTGAGTTGATGATATTTTTATCTTTTTATCCTTACACATCATTTCTTCATTTCTTATGACAATAACACATCAATAATCCTTCTGTTATCGCTCCTCTCTAGTTTTCTGGTTTGTAGAGAAAATCTGATCAATCTTACTCATGCTAGATGAAAAGAAAATTAGAAAAAGCAAACTCGGGAGGATGTGTTAATGTTTATCCTGTAAGAGTGGGATTGTGAAGGGAAGCATTACCTAGGGTGGGCAGGGAGTGGGAGGGGGTACCCTGCGGGAAAGCTGTGAGGGACGGTGGGTGAGGCCAGGGACAATTGTGTGAAGTGGTAAGTGAGGCCGGGGAGGCGGGCACGCAGGCAGAGGCCGAAATCAAGGCTTTTTGCTCTTGTGTTTCAGAGGAAGGCCGCCGCCGCGTCCTCCTCGGCAGGCGGCCTGGCCTCGCCACACCCCTCGGACCTGGCGATGGTGGTGGAGGCCTGTGCGGACGAGGGGGATGCCGGACATCCCAGCAGGGAGTTGGTCTGCCACATCTGCTCCAAGAGATTCCGTGGGCGTAACAGCAAGTCCAACCTCGAGCGACACATGCAGATTCACACAGGACTGAAGCCTTTCCGCTGCCCGCTGTGCTCTCACCGCGCCAACAGGAAGGGCAACCTTAAGTCCCACATCGAAGCCAAGCACGGCCCTGAGGCCATCCCCGCCAACCTTTGAGAGACGCCCCGGCACCACCTCGGGCCCGGCGCTGGTGAGGAGGCCTCGGCTGAGTCGCCTTGGCCGCTGAACGACGAAGAATCTATTCAATCCATTGTTGTTCGTGCAATTAATTGGCTGCTCCATTCTATCTGATCGCCGCAGCTCAGGCCTCAGTTGTGCTTCAGGCTCGGGACGGTGTCGGTGCGATGCTTCAAGTGGCTCTTGCGAGGAGCCAAGAGTGGGTTTGGGTGCTGGTACGCGCCCGTGGATAGGGAACCGTCGGCCTCTGTCTTTAGTCTCACGTGCTCCGTTTATTAAGATTTCTAAACTGAGCAAAATTTGAGTCCTTTTCTCTCGTAAAAGGTGTTTAAACGTGTCCGGATCAAAAGAATAAAACCCTGAGCGAGGTGAGAGCGTGAGGTGAGATGGGGCGTGCTGCAACAAGGGATGGACAATGCGAGATGCAATGTTACCGTGAAAGGGCAGGGGGGGAATGGGGTGTTTGTTCAACATTCAGCTTCTCATATTTGCTGGAGGGAAAGTGATTGACGGGGTATGAAGTTAAAAATGCTTGGTGTTCGCTCCTCTCTTTTGTTAAGCGTGAAAACTCCATGACTTTATTTTGAGGGAAGCTTTATAGTATGAACTCCATGATGACGAATAGAGAGCACCGGATATATGTAACGCGAGGTTCGGCTGATGAGTAGGTAGTGATCTAATGAGGTAGAGTAGGAAGAGCGGAGGTTGTGACAGGCTGGAGCATGCTGTGATGGTCGTCTTAGCCGCTATTTTCTTTGAGCCTCTGGCATGTAACTAACCAGTGATGCTAAAGTCTCCTGTCCAAACTGTTCCTGACGTAGCCTGTTTCAAGGGGCTAGTGACCAGTCATGGTAGTGGTGATGGTGATGTTGGGGGATTGTGGTGGTGCTTGTGTGGTAGTGATGGTTGTTGTTGTGATGGTGGTGGTGGTGGTGGTGGTGGTGGTGGTGGAGTGGTAGTGATGATGGTGTGGTGGAAGAGTGAGGTGTGTGTCTTGTTGCAGAGGCCGCGCGTGCTCGTGTGTCCTGTGTGTGGGCGCAGGTTCGTGGGCAAGAACCAGGCCAAGCGGTCCAAACTGGAACGCCACCTGCGCACCCACACTGGGGAGAGACCTTACCAGTGTCCTCTCTGCCACTACCGCGCCACCTTCAAGTGGAACCTCAAAGCGCACATCGTCAGCCGTCACGGCCGGGAGCACTGGCAGCAGGACACACAACCTCTACCGCCTCCTCCTTCACTTCCTCCTCCTCCACCTCCTCCTCCTCTTCCTCCTCCTGCTAGTCCCCCGTCATCCTCGTCCTCGTAGCGCGTGACGCTCAAGGACGAAGTGCTCTCCCCACTTCTCCAGTAAGGAAGCGCCGTGCCTTATGCTTGTCTCCACAACCAATCAGTGTGGCTGGAGAGGTGAGCGAATGGCACGTGTTTCCCACAACCCTCCTCCACTTTGCCTGAACCACCCCGCCACTTCCATCCTCCTGCTTGTCACCTCAGCTTTCCCCACGCCTTGTGTTTACTGTGTTCCTCCGGCAAGCCTCCGTACTTGACCGCGTCACACCCAAGTGTGTGTGTGTGTGTGTGTGTGTGTGTGTGTGTGTGTGTGTGTGTGTGTGTGTGTGTGTGTGTGGACTCCGCCCCATTACACCTCACTCTTGGCTTAACGTTTGCTTTTTCACTAACTTCCTTGTGGTGACCTGTGCTATTATTATTATTATTATTATTATTATTATTATTATTATTATTATTATTATTATTATTATCATCATCATTGTTATAATCATTATTAGCTTTAGTCGCACTAGCATCATTCATTGTTATTCATTGTTATATTAGACCCTCTAACGTCCCAAGTTGTAAACTTAGACTCATTGAGTTGTTCCCCTCCACGGAGAGTAGTGATGCAGTTTCACCCACACTCTGCTGTACACACCTTGCCATGGCTACCCATGTGTGGGGGATGTCTGGCTGGTATACTGATAGATTTTTTTACTTTTTCATTTTGTTATTGTTGTTTTAATTGACTACGCCACAGGTGCTTCATGTTTTTGTTCCTTCCTCCTTTCGCTTCACTACTTTGCTTTTCCTTTGCCTTGCTTCAGTTGGTGGAGGTGGAAAGTCTTCCTCCTTATGCAGAGTCCACCAACAGGTAGCCATTCGCTTTGTGCCTTTCCTGCTGAGGCGGTCCGGGAAGGTTGTGTCATGTGTAATAACCTAAAGACAGGCATTCTTCTCTTCACTTTTCTTCCCGTGTGAATTATCAAAAAGACTTCTTAAGATCATATGCACCGTCGGGATACGCGTAACTTTCATCATTATCATCAGCACAGGAAGTTTTCGTCATAAAAGCTCCTATTTCAGCTACTCTGCTATAAGTTTTGGGTGAGTGCGTGTGGCTGGGATGTTGCTACGATCCTCTATTGCTATATTGAGTGGCTTGCTTGACAGACATTCAGGGCGTGTGGTCAATTGTCTTTGCTTAACGTAGCAGGGGTGGGGCGGTGGAGGATGCGTTATGATCGTTGTGATGAGCGTGAACATTAGTTTGTGTGGTAAATTTACTTCCCTAGACTGTCAAGTATGCGCCCTGCTCGCCTCGCCTCACCTCGCTCTCACATATGTTCCCAAAACTCCGACACACACACACACACACACACACACACACACACACACACACACACACACACACACACACACACACACACACACACACACACACACACACACACACACACACACACACACACAAGCCCGATAAATCCGTATTCTATAAGTCAGGAAACCATGACAACGTAACCTGAGAGTCCGTTAATTTAGTGCGTTAAGAGTCTGTTGAATAGATACACGTGTTAAGTCCGATAAGGATGATGTTCTCCATGAAATAAAACAAGTCCGATGAACAAGTAGGTGTTAAGAGTGCGACAAAACAAATACCCTTATTAGTGCGATACTACGATAAGTAAATACCCTTCAAGGATCCGATGAATATACGTATATACTATATATAGTATTTGTCCAGAAAAAAAACTTGAGATACCCTTAAAGATATCCTTCGTTTTCTTCTGCGCACTTTCTTTGCTGCGGTTCTTAAAAAAAAACCTGATAGCATTTTTTCGTTTCTTTTTCGTTCCATACACGAATATGTGTATATACAGTATATTAACTGGTTTTGTTTTCCTTGCTTTAATATGTGTGGACAAAGTATTATTCGTTGTTTGTTTATAAAAGTCTACTTCACAATAGAATATGTGTTCATATTACCCGCTCCTGAGTGTATGTATTGTACGTATGTACATGTGTGTGTGTGTGTGTCTCGTCAATCATCTCGCCACTAAGAGAATAAAGAATATATATGTATCTATCATGTATGTATGTAAGTGTTATGTTTGTATGTACACCTAGTATGTATGGTCCATGTTCTTTGTCTTGTTAGTATGCAGAAATATGTGTGTGTGTGTGTGTGTGTGTGTGTGTGTGTGTGTGTGTGTGTGTGTGTGTGTGTGCGCGCACTTAAAAACACTGTCTTTTTTCCCATACAAGTCTTCAATAAACCTTTTCCACAACGAAGATGTTACTCAGTACCCTCTTATTGTAACAGTATCGGCATCAGTAGTAGTAGAAATAATAGTAGTAGTAGTAGTAGTAGTAGTAGTAGTAGTAGTAGTAGTAGTAGTAGTAGTAGTAGTAGTAGTAAATAAAAGTCCAATACCAAGGTCTTTTGAGGATCTTATGAACTACAAAGTAACCGCACAGTATCCGTATATCATGTTTCTATGGCGTCTCGGGATGGATTTACTCTGTGTGTGCGATTTCATGGTGGTGAGGGGAGAGGGGCGAGGCCGAGCTTGTTACATTGTGGTGTTGAGGGATGAATTTACTCTGTTGTTCTGTTGGTGAATGTGAGAGCATCGAAGTAGTTGTGCGTGTTGTTTTGTGACACTACCGCAATTATCGTATTATGTGTGTGTGTGTGTGTGTGAGAGAGAGAGAGAGAGAGAGAGAGAGAGAGAGAGAGAGAGAGAGAGAGAGAGAGAGAGAGAGAGAGAAATGGCTAGTACTTTCCCATCAGCTTTGTCCAATGCACCGTAGTAGCAGTCTACTTAGCCAGCACTGTGAAGGCATGCCCATGTGAGACTACGTTCTGTTTTTCCAGATGGGTGGCAGTAGGGCGGCGGAGAAGCGTGACAAGCGGGCGGCAGGGGCGGGGGCGGGTGTGGTGAAGGTGCAGGAGGCAGAAGGGGTAGAGGAGGATGAGTTGGGAGGCAGCGAGGTGTGCCACTTCCTTCCCGGCCTGCGGTGTCCGGAGTGCGGCAAGGTGTTCTACGGGCGCAACAGGCGGCAGCTGGTGGTGCGGCACCGCATCATCCACACGGGAGAGAAGCCCTTCCAGTGTCCGCTGTGCTTCAAGCGGATGAACGTGAAACACCACCTGACGCGCCACCTCCGCACCGTCCACCTCGACCAGTGGGAGTACCTCAGGACGCTCCGCCTCCTGTAGCCCCACGAGGTGCTAACGGCGGAGCGGTGGACACAGGCAGAAGATTGGTGCCTATGAGCCGATGAACGGAAAATGACGTGGAGGGAGTGTGGCTGTAGTAAAGACGAATACATGATAACGAACATTAAAAACCAACAAGTGAATAGATTAAACATCTAGAACTTCACTTTAGCCGAGCAGTATCCGTCTCTAGAGGCGTCATGCAGTGCGACACACGCTGAGAGCATGTGGGTAAGGGTTATGCTCCACCAGCACGCCGTGGTCTGGCTGGTGCTGTGGTTTTGACACCTAACACTTCACACCAACCAGATTAGCATCATCGTTAGTGTGACGATAAAAAAGCCAGTCTTGGATGCCTCTTGGGAACATTGACGAGTACATCTGGAACCAGCATTATTTGATTCTTGTCACGCCAGCTGCTTCTCAATGCCTCCCGTTTTGGCAGGTCAACGATGAAACGACTTGTTGTTCAGGAATTATTTTCTTTCTCAGGCAGCCTAAGGGTAAAGTTATTCAGGGATGATTTTTTTCTTATTTATTTATGTTTTTACTTATTTACATTTTTTTGTGTAGTTTTGTCGTGTGAATCCATCGTGATCGTCATTAGGTAGAAGGGTTATATTTTTGTTGTCATCCTTGCGTGGTTGAGTTGTTATGTTGTCACTGCCACTCTACACGAGAAAACGAGCAATAATTGATTTATTTACTACATGTACTTGTGTAACAAATATATATATATATATATATATTTTTTTTTTTTTTTTTTTTTTTTCCAAGTGCCATAAGCGTATGTGAGTTCAATATATCTCTCTCTCTCTCTCTCTCTCTCTCTCTCTCTCTCTCTCTCTCTCTCTCTCTCTCTCTCTCTCTCTCTCTCTCTCTCTCTCTCTCTCTCTCTCTCTCTCTCTCTCTCTCTCTCTCTCTCTCTCTCTCTCTCTCTCTCTCTCTCTCTCTCTCTCTCTCTCTCTCTCTCTCTCTCTCTCTCTCTCTCTCAAATGACAAGAAGATTCCTAAGTTATTGTTTGTACAAGAAAGTATTTGACCACCATGACTACCTTGAGATTTTCTACTTTGTGTATAAAATAAAGTGAACAAAGCAATACAACGCCACTGTGAATGCCTCCTTAACACATGCACTGACTGGTCAAGGACTCAACGCCGTGCTAGCTTATAGTTCTTGAGTATCCTGGTAATAATTTCCTATTGTACACGACGAAGGTGCAGCAGTTGTGTTTATCTCGTTACCTGCTACAACTGCTACTGATATTGCTGCTGCTGCTGCTACTATTACTAGTACTACTACTACTACTACTACATTTTTTATGGTATGGCATATAAGAATATGGTAAGCGCTGTTCAGCTTCCACCCATTAGTGGCGCAGGCAATTTTATTTATAGTGGTGCCCATATCACCACCCAAGCGCATCTGTGGTGTAACCACCTAGAACCTGGGTATTATGGTGACATGTAGGTAACTTTAAACCACTCGACAAATGACAGTTTCAAGGCAGTATGTGGTGGGATTCGAACCTACGCATGGACGTCTGCCCGATACCACACTTACCATCTTATCCACTACGCTACCGCGTAGTAGTAGTAGTAGTAGTAGTAGTAGTAGTAGTAGTAGTAGTAGTAGTAGTAGTAGTAGTAGTAGTAGTAGTAGTAGTAGTAGTAGTAGTAGTAGTACTACTACTACTACTACTACTACTACTACTACTACTACTACTACTACTACTACTACTACTACTACTACTACTACTACTACTACTACTACTACTACTACTACTACTACTACTATTGTTGTGTGTTGCTTTTGTTAGTGTCGCTCATGTTTCCGCTGGTTGCCGTTCTTGGTGCTGTTGGTTAGTGAAAGTTCTGCCTGGTTTTCCTTCTCTTTGCACTGTTTGGAGAGTGAATGAAACAATTGCGCTTTTGTTGAGGTATTTGTCGGGAGATGGTGTGTTAAGGGAGTAGGTCGGGGAACACTGAGTGAGAATGAGAGAGAGAGAGAGAGAGAGAGAGAGAGAGAGAGAGAGAGAGAGAGAGAGAGAGATGATTGTAAGAAGTATAAGGCTGGTGCGGTAGTGTTGCGGTGTTGCTGAGAGAGTCTTGTGTTGCAGATGGAGCAAGCGAGGAGCGGGGCATCGGGCCTCTCACAGACCGACACCACAGTCTCGTGTCCCGTGTGTGGCAAGGTGTTCCGCGGCCGCTCCCGCAAGCAGGGCCTCACTCGTCACCTCCGCACCCACACAGGCGAGAAGCCCTACGCGTGTCCTCACTGCCCGCACCGCACCACCATGAAACACAACCTGCGCACCCACATCCTCGCCGTGCATGATCTCTACTGCTAAACGAACTCAAAATGGAGCGATATTTATGGCAAGGGATGTCAGCGCGCCTCTACTATCTTGTATTCTTGTATTTCGGTCTTGTTGCTGCCTGTTAGCCGCTGTGTTTGGCTGGCTGGCTGGAAGGTGACGTGGACTCGGAGATACGGGAGGTATTGTCTTGCATGGAAGGGGCGAGTTAACTCTGAGACGCGGTTGAGGTAGAAAGCGAAGTGAAGAAGAGTTATAAGAGCATTAGTCAAGGAGAACTAAAGCAAACGAACAACGAACGCAGATGAGTGAAGAAAGTTGTCAATGCAAAGGTGAAAGTAACATCGATGCTGTTGTTGATGATGATAAAAGTGTTGGTGATGACGAATCGCTAGCTGGCCTGCTGTCTATCAGTCTATATATATTCTCATCTCATATCTCTGGGGAGAATCCTTTTTAGCATGTGCCTTGCTCAAGTCTTTCTGCGCGTCTGAAAATAAAGGCGCCGCGAGTCAGAGGCTCGGGTTGGGATTGACTGACGCGATTTGAAGTGGTGTATCGCAAGAAGGCGCCGCTTGACGCCCAAGATAGGATTAAGGGGGAGACTATATAGCAGAGCAGCGGCGGGAGGAGTGAGGTATTGAGGGAAAGGGAAGAGGAGGTGCTGTGTGTTGCTTGTCGGGCAGCGTCTGAGCGGCGATGTTTTATGTTACAGAAGGGATCATCATCCTCGCTGCTGATGGTTTTGCATCAGACTACTGACGGCAGCGGCGGCGGCGTCGCTCCTCCTGGTGGTGTCTTGAACGACTTTGTGGGTCCTCCTGCCACCACCACCACTGCCGCCGCGCCTGCCGCTCCCAGCACGGTCGCCTCGCACGGTGGAGGCAGCAGCAGCAGTTTTGTGTGTAACATGTGCTACAAGACGTTCCTGAGCGGGTGGGAACTGCGCCGCCACCTCCACGCCCACGCTGATGCGCGGCCCTTCCACTGCCCCTACTGCTCCCACCGTTCCAACTTTAAGCACAACCTCAAGTCGCACATCCGCAGCATCCATCCCGGCAAGCCCTTCTTCGCCTTCACCGTGCCGGCCACCACCGCCTCAGATGGATGAGCTGCGACGTCCAGCCATCCCGTCCCCAAGGCTTCACCACGCTCTACCCATTCTCTCCTCATCTCGTCATGCTCGATACGACGCTTCCTTTCTTTCTCATATATCGAAAATACAGAACTCAAAATAGTAATCGTAAGAAACATTGATTGATTTAGTTGTTTGGTCATTATTTTCTCGAGTAAGCTCTGGAGGATGTGAGGTCGCCTCTGCTGCAACTTGTCATCGTGACCTGGTGACCTGCGTTTCTGTTTCTATGTATTTTTTTTCCTTTTTGTTCTGGTCTTAGAAAACTTGGAGTTGAGAAACTTCTTATTGATACTGCAGTACCAATTGATCGATACGTGAAGTTGTCATTGAAAATACAACTTAGTGTGTGATTCTGATGGATAAGTTATCTGAACAGTGATAGAGTGATGCTTTGGTCTTTTGTTTCCTTGGTGACGCGCTATAATGTACATTGAATATTGCCACGTGCTTTGTGGACGACCTGCGGTGCTACATTAAGGTTTACACGAGTCAAGCATATACGGTATATTGTGCCGGCCTGCTGCTGCTGCTGCTGCATGTGTGACTGGCAGGTTAGTGCGTCTTCCTCTATTACTACAATGATCGCATGCTTCTCTTGAAGGAAAGAAACTATGAAGCAGTGAAACTTTTTTTTTTTTTTTTTATGAAGAGTAGGGGAGCCGGACCACGCTGTCACTCGCTCTGCGTCTTCTACGTCTGATCTCTTGGGTCACTCATGTGTTTGTATCTCTACAATAAAAGATAACGCTTGGCAAGCTGCTTTTCCTTGCTTACCGCTGAACACTCGCACCTTCATCATTATATTACTGATTCCTCTTGTCCAATGGGGGGAGGGGGACTATGTATTCAGGACGACGAATCTTGTCAACACTACCAGCGCTGTGATGGGAACGGCAGGAGCAGTAACAGCGAGATCAAAAGCGGACTGGTGCTGGAAAACTTGTATCGAGAATGGGGAGCGTGAAGCAGGTTCATGAGAGAGTGTGAATAGTAGGTAACACAGCAGTGACGGGAGGCGGCTGGAGTTACTAGAGAAGATGAATGTGGTGCTGGAGGAAGTTTGGTGTTGGATGGGGGGGGGATTGAGGCAGGAAGGCAGGCAGAGCGCGGCGTGGTGGGGTTGACGCCTGTGTGTTTTTGTTTACAGACGAGCGTGGGGGCGGCGGCGGTGGCTGAGACGTTTCCTGTCGGGGGAGGAACCTTGTCAGACTACCGATGCCCCGCATGCGGCCGCTGCTTCGCCCGCCAATGGCACCTGAAGCGTCATCTCGCCACCCACCTGGCAGTCAAGCCCTTCCGCTGTCCCTACTGCCCCCACGCCGCCAACATTAAAGACAATCTCAAGCTGCATATTCGTAAGATTCATCCTGGCGAGCCGCTGCCCGGGGAGAGAGGCCGCCCAGACCCGTGAAAGTGTACATGTATGCTTCGAAGGTGGTTGCTGTACCTGACTGCAGTACACTTCTTCTTTTTCTTCTTCTTTTTCTTCTTCTTTTTCTTCTTCTTCTTCTTCTTCTTCTTCTTCTTCTTCTTCTTCTTCTTTTTCGTCTTCTTCTTTTGTTCACATTTTCTCTTCCTCTATCATCTCTTTCACGTTGTTCATTTTTTCCTTTTCTTTTTTACTGTTGTCTTCCCATGCTCCCATATCGTCCGTCCTCGTCCTAGTCCTTATCTGTCCTCGTCCTTGTCGTTCTCGTTCATCCTTCTCATCGTCATCGTAACTGTGGGTGTTCACTTCTTTTTCATCTTTCTCATGTTCCTCTTCCTCGCTGGGCTGGTGTGTCGTCTCAATTTAAGCAATGTGATTCGAACTTTTATATTTTTACAGAACGGTAACAGAGTTCATCCATTGTCTCATATGATCACGCATGTCGACCTGCACACGAACGAGTTGTAGACTTAAATTCCACACGCACCGCTACACCACGGCAGGTATGCTGGACAAAGGAAATCAAAATGACAGACTGGGATAGGAACTCTTCCATTTTGAAAGTACTGAAAATTGTCTTCATGTTGGTGCGAATGATGATGGATGAGCTGAAGTTAACTTCTTTAGTCCAAGTTTTGGTCTTGATCTTTTGTGATAGCATATAAAGAAAGAAAAATAGAAAATAATAGGAGGACATGCAGGCGTGCTCTCCCGCCCTATTTTGCCGCCCTTTTGCTCACTATCAGAGTGGTAACCTCGGCTCCTCACTTTGGGACGTGAACTTTCCTTTCTCTTTTCTGCTGCCTTAACATCTGCCATGCACTGCTGGCCTGTTTTTTCTTACTTTCTGAGAAGGGGAGTAAGAGCCACAACACGGCTGTCGTGGTCTCTTGTAATTTGATGAGTTGCTATTGGTTTGGCCACGTGAATGCTGTTTGTGGTGTTGTTGTGTCGAGCGGCACGGGCCAGCACACGACAAGGCTTGGTTCTCGATAGTCGCACTGACCTGCTCTGTTCCAGCTGGCTTATTAATACATGTCCTTGTCGTCCACGTGTCTGCTTGATTTTAAGTGTTTGAGACCGCTAGTGACGATCCGACGTGTTCTCTATTATTGCAGGCGGCGGTGGCAGTGGCTGAGGACGTGGCAAGCTGTTTATCTTTCCAGTGCCCTTCGTGCGGCCGCTGCTTCTCCCGCCATTGGCACCTAAAGCGCCACCTGGCCACACACCTGGCCGTGAAGCCCTTCCGCTGCCCCTACTGCCCCCACGCCGCCAGCATCAAGGACAAGCTGAAGCAACACATTCGGAAAGTCCATCCGGGACAACTGGTTCCCGCTGACTTTGAGGCTGTGCCCTCCGAGGTCGCCTCACCCTTCCTTCTCCCAAACCTCTCCGACAACCCGCTGGTCACCCAGAGGCATGCAGGGCGCACAGGTTCCGCGCTTCCTGCCGCACCTCTTCCACCTCACACGCACTCTTAAAATGTCTGAGTGAAGGGAAACCTGAAAGGAAGGCACAACACCATCAGGCTCGTGGCCGCCCAGCCGTCTTCAGCGCTCCCTGTGGTTCAAAATTCATTGTTCTCTGAGTCTTGCTCTGGCTTGTCGTTTGGCTATTTTTTTTAACAAGTATATTTCTTCAAACTGATCACACACACACACACACACACACACACACACACACACACACACACACACACACACACACACACACACACACACACATCAAAGAAGTTAATGTGTGAGACGCAGGCACTAAGACACTCCCAAAGACTAAGATATTTTTGAGGCGAGCAGTCAGCAAGCAGATGTGTTTGTTGGGCTCATGCTCAGACAATGGAGAGACGCACCGCGGGGAAGCAAGTTGACCAAAGTGTATATAACTTTAGTATATTTTGTTGTTTTAATTTGTGGATGTGCGTCAGGAGTTTGCAGCAGCTCCCTTTGTGTGTGTGTGTGTGTGTGTGTGTGCGTGTGTGTGTGTGTGTGTGTGTGTGTGTGTGTGTGTGTGTGTGTGTGTGTATGTGTGTAAAAATGACGCTCTGTTGTGTCGTTGTACCTCCAGGACTGTCAGTTCACACAATAAAATTAATAAATGCAAATAGTAAGGTTGTGTTATTTACTTGCATATAAGTCTGGGTCTGAGAGAAGACTGGCGTGTCTGGAGGAGTGGTGGCAGGGACGACCTGCGCAGAGGCACCAAGAGGCTGAGGGGCTGTGTTGGTGAGTCGCTGCATCCCTTTAGCGGCGACGCTTCCGTTTGCTCACCCTATGTGTGTTGTGTCCACGTTTATACTTTTGACTGTGCTAATAAGGAGATGACGAGGAACTGAGGCCAGGTGTTTCGTGTTGCAGGGGCGGAGACATGAGGCGGGGTTGGCGGCAGCGGCGGCCATGTTGACGGCGCGGGGCTCCTCGTCGTGTTCCTTCCCGTCCCCCGACCAGCTCCACTGTGGAGTTTGTGGGCGCCGTTTCCATGGGCGTAACAGGAGGCAGGATCTAGAGCGCCACATGCGCACCCACACAGGCGAGAAACCGTATCAGTGCCCCCACTGCCCGCACCGCACGAACCGAACAGGCAACCTCAAAACACACATGTATACTGTCCACCGGGACCTGCACCAGCCACGCCTGCCCTGCGATAAGGCTGTCATGCCCCCGCTGCTCCCGAGCGGCGATGTTACAGCAGCTTCTCTCCCCACCCAGGAGTTGTCGCCGAAACCTTCGTGATGCTTGCTGCGCCGATAATGTAAATCCCAGTGGGTCGTTGCATCTCGCGAAATACATAACTTCAGTGTAACATGTTCCCCAGGTCTCATCCTGTCCAGCTGCTCCCCCTCTGTAACAAGTACTAGACTAGAGCCTAGCACGTGTGTCCGGTCTCTCACGCTGGGTTTCCTACATTGCAGGGGCGGAGCGTGTCTCTGTCGCGGGGGGACGAGGCGTCGGGGGTTCAGTGTCCCGTGTGCGGTAGGTTCATCTCGGGCGTGAACCGCAAGCAGAATCTGGAACGCCACATGCTAACCCACTCCGGCCAGCGCCCGTACCGCTGTCCCTACTGCCCGCACGGCTCCAACCGCGTCGACAACCTCAAACTGCACATCCGCCGCCTACACTTCGACTCTGCGCCTCCAACCTCCTCCTGAGCTGGCGGACAGATGGAAGCTTTCAGAGGCCCGCTTGCCGTTCAATCATCCTCATCATTCACACTTTGTCATTTTTTTCGTAATGATCTTCTTGTGCATTTCACGCTTAAGTATTTCCGAATTTCTTTAGGACAGACGTCTCATTCAGTGATACATGTAATTAAGAAGGAAATTTGCAGATCCGTTCTTCTATGCGCTAGTTCTTACCAGAATTTAGTCGTTATTGTTCGTTGCGTTTTATGAGAGGTGTTCAGACACACGTGTGTAGTTAGCTTCCTTTACTGTGAAACTCTAGGGTACAAAAGTGACTCAAATAGCGGCACTGTGGCACGTCAGGTGTAGCCACTGAGCTAAGAAGGCAAGAATCGAAGTAAACATCGTGAAATAGGTGTTTTTGATCGCCTGAGTGGCTCACAGGTTATGGAGAGGCAAGACGGAGTTTGAGGAACTAGTTTGAAGACCACAGCCAGACTGGGTGAAAATAAGCAAAAACCTGAATGACTCATCTTCCTACTTTTCCCTTTCTCTCTCTCTCTCTCTCTCTCTCTCTCTCTCTCTCTCTCTCTCTCTCTCTCTCTCTCTCTCTCTCTCTCTCTCTCTCTCTCTCTCTCTCTCTCTCTCTCTCTCTCTCTCTCTCTCTCTCTCTCTCTCTCTCTCTCTGTAATAAATTGTCATATCTTTCTTTCATTTCTACCGTTGCTTCCCTCGGCCGTGCCAAGACTTAGACCAAAACCAAGGAGGCTGGAGGTTGTGCGGATCCCGTGGACAAATCAGTCAGACGCAGGGATAACTTGTGTACTGAAGGCAGAAAAGACAACATTTATAACGTTTACAGTATTCGTGAGCAAGTGTGTATCTTGAGAAACACTGGCTTGTGGAGCTTTACCTGGAAATTAAGCGGCAACTCAAGTGCGAGGTGTAGCTTTTTTTCAGTTATTTATTTTTCTTTATCTTTTATAAGAATTTATTTTGTGATGTTTGAGCACTTCATTCACGTTTGAGTTGATATGGAGGTTTCATGTACCTTAATAAAGACAATTTGAACAGTATTACTTAAGAATAGCAATCATCAATGTTAAGTCTTAGGTCTGGCAAAGAGCACCACTGATGTGTTTTGGATTGACGATGCAATTCAGTTAGTATTTTTGTCAATAAAATTTGAAATCAAGTTGTTTGTTCAGTAACACGTGCCATAAGAGTGTAACAGTGATCTCACTTTATAAATGTAAGTATTTTTTGTTAGATGTATTTTCTTTTGCAAACATAACATAAAATCGTTCCTATTCCAAACATTGGCGATAGAACTGCCATTTCCAGAATTTCTTTATTATTTCAATATAAACATATTTTCAAAATATGTATGATGACTATCACTGTAGCCACACAATTGTATGAGAGACCCAGCCACTAAAAGTCTTGCCGCGGTGCAGCGACGGTCAGGGTTCACTCTTCTGCTTCGAGTGAAATACAGTTGTCATTGCGTAAGGCCTGGTACTCATAGGTTCTGGAAGGTCAGTAAAGCATTCGTATCTCCTAGGTGTAATGACTTCCTTTCCCTGTACGCCTTCCCCTTGGCGGAGGTTGATACGAGTTCCATTCCTTGCAGAACACTGACGTCTCTGACCACCTACACAGGCAGTCTAGCTGGTCGCGGACAGGTCCCCACTCCAGCTTCCTCCTGCCACCTACTGTCGCAGCCGCCGCAGCAGTTATCGCGGGTGTGAACAACAACGGGATCAGTGAAGGCGGCCCGGCGCCGCGGAGACGGCAGTCGTTCAGCGAGGCAGACCTCAGTTCCGCCCTCAACTGCCCGGCCTGTGGCAAGGTATTTGCTGGCACCAAGCGACGCTACCACCTTGAACGTCACTTGATCACTCACACCGGGGAGCGGCCGTTCCCCTGTCCGCACTGCCCTACCGCGCTAATGTGAGGGAAAACTTGGCCAGGCACGTCCGCCATCGCCATCTTGACCTGGTTTCGCCAGCCGAGGACCCAAGGAGCTGAACTACCGCGTAGGTGCCCGAGGCGTTCGGGTTTGCCCACGGGCAACCTCTCCTTGTTGTTTTAGTATTAAGTATGCACACTGGCGGCGGCTCGCGTGACAGTGCTGAGTGCTTGGCGTGTTGGTGCTGCACGATGCTAAATACTTCCTTCAAAGCACTTGTCTGGGGTTTTCTCGTTTCGGAAATGAGGTTGTTTCTTGTAGAATACTTTGCTTGAATATCTATTACACTTTTGCCTTGCTTTGTTTAGGTGTCACTTAATGTGCACAGAAGGCTGAGGAAGACGTCCAGTACCTGAACAATGGTAAGTTTTTCTGTGTCCTATTAGTCATGGCTTCTTGCTGACGCCTGGCAGGCGTTCGGCTTGCAGGTGTCCATGTGCTTACAGTGTTGATTCCGTCACAGGAGGAGTGCGTGGGCGGCGGCAGCACCTGCGGTGTGTGTGGAAGGGTGTTCCACGGCACAAACCAGAAGTTCTTGCTGCGGCGGCACATCCTCACGCACACGGGGGAGCGGCGCCATAGCTGCCCGTACTGCTCCTACCAGGCCAACCAGGCGGGCAACCTCAACAGGCACATCAGAAACCTGCACCCGGGCGCTGCGGACAGCACGGGGCAGGCAGGGGTGCGGTCGCTGCTGCCCTGTCTGCCAGGTCAGGCCAGTCTGACACTCAGGCCATCAGCGCTGCCCCCAATATCCTCCAGAGGGATTCTGCAGCTCCCTCTCGGCCCTAGACCCAATCCCCATCCCCAGCCCCCCACTGCCTCCGTCACGGACTCAGGCCACACCTCCCCCACTCCTAGAGTCCCACTTCCGCCCTCAACCCGCCACCGCTTCCCACGCCCCTCCCTTTCCCGGCAGGGTCCACCAACGTCCACTGTCGCTGCTCCTACACCTGTCTCCTCTCCCACCGCCGCCGTCGTCGCTGCTGCCGCCGCAGCCAAGGAAGCCAAGTAGGTCTCTCGCCGTGTTCAGGGTCAGCCGAGGCAGCGAGTGCTGTGTCGGCTCATTCATCAGTCACAGATTCACGTCCACAATGACCATAATCATCATCATCACATCACGTGGTTGGAGTTAGATTACTTTATTTTTATTACTATAATTTACTCTTAATAGTTTCCTTCAGGTTCAGTCTTGATGCTCAGGAACTGTAACAACAACGGTCAGTCACAATCACGGGAAGACCTTTTGTAAACATTGGTCATACATTTTTTCAATAAAATTATTTCGAAGAAAAGAACTTAAGGCATGCTTTGATGACCCTGGTTTTCTCTTCAAAACAGCATACAATCTGCCTCAGACTTATCAGAAATGTTTCTCTTGATTGCCAGCAGCAGAGAACAAATAACCAGTAGACTGTAAACAACAAAAGGAAGCAGCACGCAAGACTACTGATAAGAGTGCGGCAAGCGCCGAGAAATGCGTGTCCCCTGAAGCTGCACACACACACACACACACACACACACACACACACACACACACACACACACACACACACACACACACGCCCGGTAGCTGTGGTTAGAGCGCTGGCTTCATAAACCAGAGGACCGGGGTTCGATTCCCCGGCCGGGTGGAGATATTTGGGTGTGTCTCCTTTCACGTGTAGCCCCTGTTCACCTAGCAGTGAGTAGGTACGGGATGTAAATCGAGGAGTTGTGACCTTGTTGTCCCGGTGTGTGGTGTGTGCCTGGTCTCAGGCCTATCCGAAGATCGGAAATAATGAGCTCTGAGCTCGTTCAGTAGGGTAACGTCTGGCTGTCTCGTCAGAGACTGCAGCAGATCAAACAGTGAACACACAAGAAATAAAAATGTTGCTGAGACGGCAAGGACGGCGAAGACAACAAAAACGATAACGAAACACAACAGGAGGTGACTCTCATGCACGTCTCCTCCATGTTTGTAAATCATCACATATAAACATCATGATGCCCTTCTTGGCTGTACAGTAAACATCACTACATCTCCTCTCAGCTTGGCAGTACACTATCACACGCTCTTCCGGCCTCACAGCATCCTGTCACGCCACCTCAGCCACACAACACTCTAAAACATACACTCTCAGTTCCACAGCACTCTTATTACAATACACTTTCTCGGCCTAACAAGATTATACACTCGGTTCCACAGCATCCTATCATTCTCTCTCTCTCTCTCTCTCTCTCTCTGTCCCTCAGCATCCTACCATACACTCGGCTCTACAGCATTATATCATGCATCCTCACAGTACCTCAACCTCTCGGTCACACAGCACCATTATCATGCTTTATTGAATCCCACAGCACATCACCACGCCCCCTCTCGGCCCCATAACACTTCAGTCCACTTCCGCCTGGAGTTATGATTGTAGGTAAGGATGAGCCTGAACCCGTGGCACCGCAGCAGCTGGTAGTAAGTCCAAAACAGCTGGTACACGCTTGCCGGTCCCAGATCCACGTCTAAGAGAGAGAGAGAGAGAGAGAGAGAGAGAGAGAGAGAGAGAGAGAGAGAGAGAGAGAGAGAGAGAGAGAGAGAGAGAGAGAGAGACTTTAGTATGGTTTATCTTTTACACAAGTAATTCTGACTATTTATTCTTCCGTTCAGGCATGTGTTCTCTTTACTCTCCTGCTACTGGTAGACATTTCTTCACCTATCAGAGTACTTTTCGCATGTTTGGGGGATTCCACTCACAATTTTATTAAAGAGGGTGGAATCAAAAGCTTTTCGTCTCATTGGCTCCCCTCATCTGACTGACTGTCTTCAGCCTCTTTCTCACCGCCAGAATGTTGCATTTCTTGCTATCTTCTACAGCTATTTTCATGCTAACTGCTCTTCTGATCTTGCTAACTGCATGCCTCCCCTCCTCCTGTAGCTTTGCTGTACAAGGCTTTCTTCTTCCTCTCATCCCTATTCTCTCCAGCTCTGTTGCTAGAGTTAACCAGTACTCTCAATCATTCATACCTTTCTCTGGTAAAATCTGGAACTCCCTACCTGCTTTTGTAATTCCATCTTTCTACAACTTGACTTCTTTTAAGAGGGAGGTTTCAAGACATTGGTCCCTTTCTTTTGGCTGGTGTTTTGATCTGCAAGGAGACTGGCAATTAAGTGGGTCTTTTTTTTTGTTGTTGTTGCCCTTAGCCAGTTTCCCTTCTTACATATATATATAAAAAAAAAAAAAGCATGGAAACGCTCTTTTGTTCCACCTCAATTATTTTCAGCTAGTTCTGCTGCGTCTGCTTACCTCCCTCATCGTCGTGGTGCACCTCCATGGCGATCTGTTTCACGCCGACCAGCAGGTGAGGCGTGTTGAAGAACATGTCCTGGAAAAACTCAAGTTCAGAGAGTTCTACGTCCAGTTTGAGGTAGTCCACCACACGCCCCTGCAGGCCAGCACGCGCCAGCAGATTCTCGTAGCGGTCCACGGCGCCAACCTGGAGGAACAAGTGAAAAAAAAAAAAAAAGCTTTGTCAGAGTTCTTTAAGTGAATTAATCTTTTGATCATTCAGTGACACAAAGAGAGTACCAGTTGAGTTTTTAAAAGCTTTCAGTGCCTGTAGATATCAAGGAGAAGAGAAGAGCTAGAAAAATGCGATTGAAAAAAAAAATCAATAAAAAAGGCTTTGTCCTACTCCTGTGAGTTAATCCTTTGACTGCATTACAATGACAGAGAGGCGTAATAAGGGAGCTACTTAACCTTTCAGTACCAAAAAACTTATTTTTTTGCTCATTAGAATTGTCTGTTTGATTAAAGAGTCACAATTAAGCTCGCGTTACAGCCCAAGAGTCTTCCTATTCCCACTCACCGTCTTCTTTCCGTATCGCATCATGCCCAAGAGTTTGCTGCCCCTGAAGTTGCTGATCCCTACGCTGTAAAAGTTGATTTTGTCGCCTCTTTTGTGGTCTTTTAATCCATTTGTTGGGTCGAAAGCCGCCACCTGTAGAGGAAAGAAGAGTGCAGATAATCTAAATCTTATGTCTCATGTTTTCAAGATACTTACAATCTCATTTTGGATGTTTCGGTGTATCTCTTTATAGGGACTGGCACTTTAGTAAGCATTTTTCCTTTGCTCTTTCTCTGGCGTTTGGCTACTGCCCCATCTTACATAGGAAATGTATATGCGAAAGGGAAGTACATAAAAAACAGCAATTCTTCTTCTATGAACGTAAACATATAGAAAGATGCTCGTATCTTTCCCTCACCTTACACCCGAACTTAGCCACCTCGTCTTCGAAGTGCCAACTCTGACCCACGCCGAAGGACAGCACGAGGCAGCTTCCAGGGCGAATGTTGTAGTAGGGATCCAGGCACATCAGCTTTTTTTCTCCTGGAGACGCTGGGGGGGCTGCTGCGAACGCCTTCTGCGTAAGAGAAGGAGGATGGAAGGAAAGGATGGATGAGAGAGAGAGAGAGAGAGAGAGAGAGAGAGAGAGAGAGAGAGAGAGAGAGAGAGAGAGAGAGAGAGAGAGCACTCACCAGGTTAGCGCACGGAGCTTCAGAATTCGAGAAGTAATGGCGCAGCTCCGTCAGGTTGGACAGCGGCTTGATGAAACATCTGGGAGGACTCCAGTCGCCTCCTGCAACACACACACACACACACACACACACACACACACACACACACACACACACACACACACACATGATTAAAACACCATCAGTACAATATATCGATGCAATCATTAAGTAATTACATATAAAACTTTGAAGCTTACTATAATAATCAGATATAGTATAGTGACGCTGCCACCATTAACGTTACTCACTCAGTTTATGTCGTTGTAGCGCTTTCCCTCCACGCTCCATGCCACTGCAAAATTGTGAAAATCTATTATTCTTTTCGCTATTTTTTTTTTTTTCTGATGGCAGCGCCGAAAATAACAATATACTAAAAAGAAAAGAAAAAAAAAGTAAAAAAATTAATACGTAAATAGATAAAACGAATAAAACACTAATTATTTACGTTTGTACCACTGAATCAACAACCCTAACTAAACTATAAAGAATAAAAACTGAAAAAACCGTAAAATTATGTTTATGACATTTCACAATACGCGCTCTATTAGCAAGTCTGGACGGTGGTGTCCCCTGGCGGTGGCGTGAGGAAGCATTGCGGAGTGTCAACAAAACATTTACTGGTCCTTCTGCACCCTCCTTGTGCTTCACTTCATCACTTCAAAGGCAAACAGAGACTGATGGAAGTTTGTAGAAACTACTACCATCTTCTAGTCTAACTCTTCTCTAAGTAAGGTGAGTTTCGAGTCTTGTCAATGTAATGTTATGGAGAAATGCGCATATTTAGTATGACAAAACGAGGAGTAATAAGTTTCATGTTTATCACCACGAAAACCACACGTGTTGACATCTGATCATGGTAACGTCTGACAAGCGCGTGACAGTGTGTACTGATGAGTGGGTGTAGTACAGTCTAACCTGTAGTGCTGCAGCAGGTGGAGGAGGATGAGAAGCAGAAGAAAGAGGATGGCAGCAAAGACTCCCCGCGCTGTCACTATCATAGTTGCCCAGACACTGTAGTGGTGTACCGTCACTACCTTGTAGGAGTGTTCGCCCCGCGCCGCGCTCAGCAGCTGTTCACCCACACCCTACCCTGCGGAAATGAGTAGGAGTTCAGACATCATTATGAATTACCGAGTAACTTCGTGCATTCATTACATGATTACAATGCAGCAATCCTTCTCCTTCCTTTGTGATATTTCTGCAGTAAAATTCAGGCAAAACATGCATCACATTCTTTAGTGACGTAAAACATGAGCGATTGTTCGTTAAAGTATGAGAGTGTTTTGAGTAATCTATATTGCTGGCATTGCTCTTTATTCCGTCTGTTCTTGAAAGATAATCACGTACAGTGAT
>NC_059304.1:11603892-11618892 GCF_017591435.1 Portunus trituberculatus | reverse complement strand
CGAGGCACTTCAGTCTGAGGCAACGAACTCTCATGGTGTCAATGGCTTTCTGGCTCTTATCGGAGAAGCGCAGACTGTCGGGATCCCAGGACATCTCCAGACGCTCGAGGTTCTGGGCGTAGTTGGCGAAGTTATCAAGGAGACCGTCAACATGTATCTTACCCATGAGACGGTAGGAGAGGGCCTCAGACAACCCCAGACGGAGAATCCTGAATGAGGGACACTGATTGGTTTCGAACTTAGAGGGACGATGATGATTATGGTGATGACTTGGAGAAGGGAGATGAAAGGAGTAATGAGAAGAAATATTATGATGATTAAGATGATGATTTGAAGAAGAGAGATGAAAGAAATAAAAAAAGAGCGATGATTAAAGGATAAAACGACAATTATGGAGAAAAAAAAATAAACAACGATGAGAGAAAGAACACAATTAAGTAAACGAAAGAAAAATTATAAGGAAAGAGAGCTGATGGAATGACCAGATAGATTTCTTATCCCTTCCAACGTGAAAGAAGGTAGAGGGGATTTAAGAAGAAGGAAGATACATACACACGCGTCTTGCATATGTGGGCGAGACTCACATAATGTTCTTCAGGGCGGGCATAACGTTGCTGCAAAGGGAGTCGGTGCACTGCGGGATGCCGGACAACACGAGGCCTCGCAGGTTGGAACCGTAACGAGCCAGGAACTTGTACAGTGCCTCCTCCGTCAGGTTGTCACACAGGTCCAGGTCGAGAGCGATGAGGTTCTTGACGTTGCCTCGCTCCGTCCACGCCTTCAGTACCTGTGGGAGGAGGTTCGTGAGAAGAGAAGAGATGTACCGTAACTCAGAATAACGGAAAGGGAAAAGAAACATAAAAACAGAAAACGGGGTGGGATAAACCAATAAAAAACGAAGATAACAATGATAGAATGAGAAGAAAATACGAAGTGGATGACAAAAAAAAAAAAAGAGACAATAAAAAAAAGCTATGCGAAGGAAGATATACTGACGGAAATGGAAAGAATAGTGATAAAGAGAAAAAAATATGCAGTACATAGACTAACTGATTGACTGAACCGCAAAAACTGAAACATATGGCAACGTTGAGAACAGAAATAAGAGAAAGATAAACATTGGAAAAAAAATACAACGAAATGAACACAAAGACTGACTAATCGATTAAACCACAAGAACTAGATCACATGAGAGGAGAACAAGAAATTAAGGAATATGAGACAGTCGCGCCCTTTTATCTCTTACAGCATCAGTGAATCCGTCAAGCTGGCCAGCACTGAGCCACCGCAGGGAGGGGATACGCGTCAGCAGGTCAACGAGGCAGTCAGTGGAGATGTCCGTTGCAGTCACATCCAGCTCCTGCACAGCGGACTTTTCCCACTCGGCGGCCATTACCTGGTCGTTCTGCAGACCTAGGGAGGGAAGCCTGGGGTGGTCAGAGGCTCAGGAAAAATTCTGAGGATAATATTACGCTGGTGAGATAATGGATGGATGATTTAGGGGAAGATAGGATGGTTTCTGGAGAATTTAGGTGAAGTTGGGGTGTTTTCCTTCATGATTTAGATAGTAGAGGAAGGTGTGTTTTCTAGGGAATAAGTCAGGGAGAGTCTATGATTTTAGAAGTAATTTCAGGAAATGTGATCCTTTCTTGGGCAATGATTTATAGAAAGGCCCCTCAATTATTATTTCTTTTATTTATTGGGGGGAAGTGATTTAGAAGAAGATAAAATTTTGGTAGTTTTGTCATCTTTAAAGCTTCATGTTGATAGAAAGGCTTAACTCCGACGCCTGCATCGCTATTTGCACCATTCCCATTGCTACATATTCGTCAAGCACAATGCAACGCCACGCCACTCACTGCACTGCTGCATCAGGAGACACTTGAGCTTCTTGCATCGACTCAGCAGGATCTTGAGGGACGAGCCGTTCACTTTGGCGCAGAAGTTCACGGCCAAACACTCGAGCTGCGGAGGAATGAGGCACTTAAGTGATATGAGTCGAGTTAAATGATACGTCGAGAATACATGTCTGGCTACCTCTTCGTAATTTTTCGTTGCGTTCACTACAGTGCAACAAACAAGGAGACTAGATTTAGCTGGTTTATATCTCTCTCTCTCTCCTTTCACGTTATCAAGGAGACGAGGAGACGTAGTTGGCGTTGTATTTCTCTCCCTCCACGTTATGTTCCTGTCGCCTTCACTGCAGTTCAGCAAATGAGGAGACGATGCAGGTGTTGAAGGAAAAAAATAGTATCATACACACAAAAAGGAAAAAAACAACAACAACGGAAGATAGGATTGATAAAAATGATTAGTAAAAACAAAAATAGTAAAAAATTAAATAAGAGTGATAGGAACATGTAAAACTAAGTGATAGTGAAATATTTAAAACCGACTGATAGAGACGAAAAAGTGAAAAAAAAGTGAGACGAACGAAAAAAAAAAAAGTATTAACAATTGGAAATGTAGCGAAGCGTTTGTTGACTCTGGCGCGTGTCTGATTTATAACCAGCAGATGTGTATATTTGTGAGTATTATGACAACCACACCTGCCTCTGTGATGCGTGACGTGACTGTTATTGGGATTCTGCTCAGTGTGTACTGTCATAATTTGTGGCTCGCTAGCATGCTACACACGTGGGTAAACAATAACAGCATGTATAGTTGTGAGGATTTATAGGTTCTCTCTCTCTCTCTCTCTGAAAATCACATCGATAGTTTAGTTTCGCATTTTGATTCGTTTCTTCTTAATTTCTTGGTTATTCCTTAAGATTCTCGGTTGTAGGATATGTAGAAAACACGCTCGACTCACAATCGAGAGGCCCGGGTTCGAGTCCCGGTAAGCGGCGAGGCAAATGGGCAAGCCTCTTAATGTGTGGCCCCTGTTCACCTAGCAGTAAATACGGGTATACGGGATGTAACTCGAGGGGTTGTGGCCTCGCTTTCCCGGTGTGTGGAGTGTGTTGTGGTCTCAGTCTTATCCGAAGATCGGTCTATGAGCTCTGAGCTCGCTCCGTAATGGGGAAGACTGGCTGGGTGACCAGCAGGCGACCGAGGTGAATTACACACACACACACACACACACACACACACACACACACACACACACACACACACACTCACTCACTCACTCACTCACTCACTCACTCACTCACTCACTCACTCTCTCTCTCTCTCTCTCTCTCTCTCTCTCTCTCTCTCTCTCTCTCTCTCTCTCTCTCTCTCTCTCTCTCTCTCTCTCTCTCTCTCTCTCTCTCTCTCTCTCTCTCTCTCTCTCTCTCTCTCTCTCTCTCTCTCTCTCTCTCTCTCACCTGGATGCAGTTGGAGCTGAAGGCCTCAATGTGCGAGTCGTCAACGAAGTTAATGCCGTACAGATTCACCACCTTCAGATTGGGAGTGGCAGACTTCAGCTTGTGCACGTTGATCACCTCGTAGATCTCTTCCTCCTCCTCGTCCGCCTTCTCATACGTGCCTGCCGGGGGAGTGAGAGTGATAGCGTCAAACTGTGTATTACCAGAAGAACCTTGTCGAATAGAAAATAATATTGTGTTCCTTTTATTTATTCATTTGTCCTTATTCTTTACTTCTAGAGCCTTGTAAGGGTCACTGTTTACTGTAGACTTTCAGTGGAAGGGAAGAGATGGTTTTGATTATTTGTAAAGATTTCTTCGTTTGATCTACTTTAAACATTTCGTAGTGGTAGGTATTTTGAATTTTCTTTAGGGTAATTTCATGATTCCAGTGATAGTTTAACAAGGAATTGCATTGACCTTATCTTTTACATTTAAGTGGCTGTAATGAATACTTTTTTTTTCTTGAATTGTTCTTGTGGTTCTAATGATAGTTTAGCAAGGATTATGTACCGTTAAGAGAAAATATGAAAACAACTGCCAGTCATCTCAGTGTCATTTTAAAGTAGCCCTGATGTGAGCGTCCAAGAATATAACCCTTAATGTTTTCATCAATAGAGAGTCAGGCAGGATCCACCATAGCGTGACGTCCTCAATTTGGCCTTAATGTGTTAGTCGATGGAGGCTCGCTCACTTCTCCCTTTTAGGTCACCTCTTCCACCCCTATACCTCCACTGCCTGTCCTCAGCCTTCATCCTGGTCATGTTATCTCGCTTCTCCTTACCACACCACACCATTCCCTCCTTTATCTTCCCTTTTAGCTCACCTCTTCCACTCCTATACCTACATTACTGACTTATTCCCCTTCCTGATCATTCTTTCTCTCCATTCAATATACTCTCCTTTATCTTCCAGCGCCACGCCCATTCACGCCCATCCGCCCTATTCTTCCTCAGCATCCACGTTATACATCCTTCATGGACTCTATCTTCCCACGCCACACCCCATGCACATCCTTCCCGCGTCCACCTCCTCAACAACTTCTCGATCCCAGCCACTCTCCGCCACTCACCCACGAGATGCAACACCTCGAGGCCGTTGATGAAGTTGTAGATCTTGCGCATGAAACCCTCCATGAAGATGACCTCAGACAGACAAATGCACATCGTTCGCAGCCTGGTCGGAAACGCCTGCAGGAAAGATGAAAAGTCAGAATTTTGAGGTAGTACATAAAGCTTTTTACTTCCATTCACCTCTATTTTGTCCATCAATATTCTTAATATTTCGTTCCTTTTTCTGATAAGGTTTGAAACTCCCGGTCTGTTTCTGTATTTCCCGCTACCTATTACTTAAACTCTTTCAAAATCGAAGTTTCAAGATACTTATCCTCAAACTTTCGATATAATCCATTTGACTGTTCTCTTTATGGGACTAGGAACTCAGTGGGTCTTTTTTCCGTTTCCTTTTCGTCACTCTAGGTCAGAGATCTTATATATAAAAAAAGATCACTTCAGGGGTAAATCAGTCATATATACTGAGGGTGAGATGGGACAGCGGTGTGATAGTGGGCGATGGACGAGGCTCACCTGCATGTCGTTGAAGTCGTGGAGCTGCATGGCGGTGGAAAAGTCAAGGATCATGCTGGTGAGGTTGGGACACTTGGCGGCCAGCTCGTGCAGCACCGGGTGGGTGATCACGTCCATGGGCATCTCCAGGTGGCGCAGCGAGGCGCCGAACCGTGCGCTGCTCAGCGTATAGATGTGCGGGAGAAAGAAAGTTTGGTGAAAATACTTTGTCATCAATATGAATTAGCGTCATATGGTGAAGTGACGGGATGAATCTAATTTATGTCGACGATAACGAAATTGAAATATGATAATGATACAGTGATTAAAATATATTTTTTGAAGGTACTGCTTTTTAGTATGCTTTATTGTAAAAGCGACTCTTGGTGAGGTTAGAGATGTTGACAAGGTAAGGACGAATAACTGTGTCTGTGGCAGCGCCTTCACCATGGAGTGTGTCACTCACCCGATAAGGTAGAGCAGCGTGTCGATGCTGCTGACGCACAATCCCTGGCGGTCAGGCCGGAAGGACACGGAGTCCCACAGCTGGGTGTTGTAGGAGATGGTGCGCCACCGCTTGCACACGAAGGCATTGTTGATGATCTCCCGGTGCGACAGATACGAGAAGATCCTCAGTAGAACCTTGTCCGGCAGCTTGTCGATGGTCTGCCGGGAAAAGGAAGAAGTTAGTGCAGGTCTGACTGAGAATGAAGAGGTGAAAATATCACGCGAGGAATAGAGATGATATTAAAGGAACATAATATGAAAGTAACAAATAAATGGCTAGTTAACATATAAAAGGGATTTGATTGATAATACAGATAGACGGTGATGAAAATATAAACTAACAATAAATTGGTAATAAGCAGGAAATAAATAACATGAACAGATAATAGGAAATGAAAGGAATCGCTGCAAGTGACCTTTAGATGACCTCGTCACGTAAAGGGAAGAAAGATGGAATTCAATACACATTTACTAAAAGTGGATTGAACATTGTTAAACGGACATGTATCTGCAACTCAGACTGAAAAGACCTGAACATTACTGCCTCACAATCCTGCCTCCCCTCCCCCGACACACATGCTTCTTCCCTGTACTTCTTTAAAGGTCTTTCTTCGGTTATATTGTGAAAAATAAGAAAGAAATCTGTTGAAAGTAAGTGACGTTTCTGCAATATTTCGTAATTTTCCCTACTTTCACTAACAACTTCATTGGATATTTTTCAAACAACGAAATTTTACCTCACTAATTCCCTAAAGGTATCAGAAAAAAGAGTGTAGTTTTGTCTGCGTGCACACTTGCCTCAACGTGTTACTGTGCGTTAATGATGCCGCGTCACTTTCCCCGCGGCTGCTCAAGCGACAAGCGCAACGGCAACAGGTATTGTCTTTGGTGGCCACAGTGTTCAGTAAGTGACACCAGCTCTACGTGTCTAGTAAAGTTAAAAAGAAAAAAAAAATATCGCAATAAAAACATAAGCACGAAAGTTATTTTACTACATACTGTACGAGAATCTTTAAACAGTTTACGAATCCTACGGAAAAAAAAAAGACATAACGAAAAATTCTAATAAAGATAAAATAAATAGTCACGAAAGCAACAAAATATCAACAATGAAAATACATAAATCCGTTAGAAATACAAATAAATAGAGATAAAACACAAAATACGAATTAAATACATAAAACAAGTGTAAATACAACTACAATACCAACACACGAACAATACACACACCACCCACGCAACGAGCAACGAGACGGAAAGAGAGAGAGAGAGAGAGAGAGAGAGAGAGTGAAAGTGGAAGAATGAAGCGTTACGAGCAGCGGTTGTGAGGGCGCGAGGTAAGTGATGCACGGCGGCGGCACAAGATCAGGGCGGCAACACGCTTGGGAAGGACAAACACCGTGCTGAAGGAGGAGGTCTCGTCATCGAAGTCACCGAGGAATACGGCGTCAGTAGTGAGCTGCGTCCACGCCTGCATGCTGCCGCCCTGCGTTCACCCTGCTTGTCAAGGCGCGGCTGTTTGCTTCTCGGGGTGAAGTGTGTGGCTGTTTGGACCGCTGTGTTCGTGGAGGTTGAGTGAGGTTGATTGTTATATTGGATTTTGCGCCGTTGGTTTTCTCATATAGTTTTAATTGATTACTTTCTTACTTTCTTATCTTCTTCCAGGCATAAAAGGTTGCCAGTTAAGGTTATTTTCTATACGTACTTTCTATCTGCCGTAAGATTTTCCTTATGTGTTGTGTTTCTTATGCATTTGTAGCCTCTGACCAGACTCACGTACACATTATCCTTGTCAGCAATGGTCTGCGTGACACTGCTGGACGGTCCTGTTCTCGGTAATCATTCACACTTAACAACAAATGCACACACTCTTGAAGGATTCCGTATGTCCTCTTTTTTTTTTTTTTCATGCAATAAACTCGTATTGGACGCACAAAGGCTCACCAGGCAGTGCAGAGAAAGTTGTGTGAGTATCAAGGCGGGTTCTGTGTGTTCCTGTCAGACACTCAGACACTCAGACCCTGATCGGTCTGGGTACCTTGTCACACCCTGCTATCTGGGAGCCCCTGTCTGTGGGCCGCAGCTTTCCATTATAAGCAGCAATGATGAATGTTTCTGATTCTTTCGTATATTTTATTGCTAAAACAATCTTTTTTCTTTTCTCCTATTATTTACCTATTTTTGTCACTCTTAAAGCTTTAAAACAAATGAAGAGGCAAATAAATATACTACTATTTGAAGATATAAATCACTTTGTACTCTTAAAACTTTTCAACAAACTGCCTCAGAAAAGAAAATTAGTTTACTCATCTCATATTTCTCATAAGAAACAATATCTTTCACCTTATCACGGCTAAAACTTTTCCCCAATAAATCCACTTCAGGAATAAAAGCCAGCTTATTATGCATCTGAAGAAAAGATGGAGGAGGAAGATGCGTATTGTGGAGGAGGAGGAGGAAGAATACTTTGGTGGAGGAAGAGCAGGGAGAAGGAGGAAGAGGCATACATTGATGGAGGATGTTCAAGAAGGAGAAGCAGCCACACTTTTGTGGTTGAGGTAATAGGAGGAGGAGGCATACTTTGGAGGTACAGGGAGGAGGATGAGAAGGAGGAGGCTTCCGGGAGGTGCAGGGGTGAACGGGGAGGGTCGCGTGCCAACCACTGCTGCAGCCAAGCTTATCATCACCCACTGCTTGTCTTTCCTCCTTCCTTCGTCTGTTTTCTTTTGTTTACAACCGTCGAGTGTGTTGCTATAGTCATCCCGCTCGTGACGTGAACGGTACACAGTCATCGCGGTACTGTTACACTCTCTCTCTCTCTCTCTCTCTCTCTCTCTCTCTCTCTCTCTGCAGTACCATGTAATCCATAGACACACGAAAAAAAAAAATGCAGTTATAGTTATGTATTTCGCCTATTTACAGTATGCATTTACTTCCATAGAGATTTCATTTACTTATTTAAACACTTATTCATTGACTTATTCATTCCTTCCTTCATTTATTTATTGCCCTAATTCAGTAATTTCACTGTTCTACTTTTACCTGAAGTTCAGAACACCAGCCATTAAATATCTGGAATAAAATAGGTTCTTGACATAAGTTTCTTGGATTTGAATTATTTTTACATCATATTACAAGGAGGTTTGAGATGGCTGAGCAAGCACTTCAGAGGCCTGGCATCTGATCGAACCTCATACAGATCCCTCAGTGACAGCCACTTTCTCTAAACATCTGCCTCTTCTTCCTGTGCTCTCTCACCTCTAGGAACCGGTTATACAGTTCTTCAGTGACTTCTTGCCTTTTACTTAAATTTCAGTGTGTTATTTTCCTTCTTTCTTTAATTTTTATGGTGATTTATTAACTTGTGAACGTTCCAAAGCGAGATTCGAACATATGTGAGGTGTTTTTAAAGTGCAAGGTTTATATCAAACACTATGCCATCTATCTAACCACCGCTTGTTTTGAATGTGACATGTGTGAGATGTGCGAACGGTGAGGTAAGGCAGGATGAGATTTAGGACAGGTAAACCAGATGACGACGTGAGATGGGAAGTTTTGCAGGGAAGACTACATTATACAGCACACATTCAGAAATGCTTTGCTCTCTCATCAACTACGATTGTTTTTAAAGGCCACATAGATGATTAGTTGGATTCTAAAGTGTTTATCCTTTTAGAATTGTAAGTCTTGTTAATCTGTCACTACAATCATAAGCACAGCCTTAAAAACCAGTATAACTTCAACTAGAGGTCTTTGAAAGTAGTGGAATTGCCGCGCAGAAATGTATGAGTTTCTTTGTCCTGCAGTGGAATCATACATTGAGGTTACCGATGAGGGAAAAAGGAGGTCAGAGGATTGGCGGCGTGTCAGTAGCCAAAGTCAGCAGTGTGGTGGTGGTGGTGGTGGTGGTGGTAGTTTCAGTTCGAATACGTTTTTCCCTCACTATTTATTTCTTCTTTTCTTTCATAATGTAAGTAATACACTCGCTCTATTTTTTAACTCTCTCTCTCTCTCTCTCTCTCTCTCTCTCTCTCTCTCTCTCTCTCTCTCTCTCTCTCTCTCTCTCTCTCTCTCTCTCTCTCTCTCTCTCTCTCTCTCTCTCTCTCTCTCTCTCTCTCTCTCTCTCTCACATACATCAGACAATCACACTTCCTGACGCACCCACCTAGAGACACCACATCACCTCTCCCTGAATTTATACAAGCACTCAAACACACACACACGAACAAACATAACCCACCAACCTTCCATCCCCAACACACACACACACACACACACACACACACACACACACACACACACACACACACACACACACACACACACATACACATATACTCTCAACAACCACCATCATCACCACCACCACTATCACCACCACAACCACCGTCACCTCTTCTCCTCCTCGTCAGAAGTTCTGCCTGAGTCACACGAGGGTTTAAATATACTTCCACTGGGACTCCACCTTGGCCCGGCCCGCGTGAGGAGGAAGGAAGAGTTTGGCAATTCGTCACTGTTCTGTTTTTTGAAGTGGGACTAAAGTTGGAGAAGAAATCGCGCGTGTGTTTAATTGATTTTTCTAAAGTTGTTCTTATTGTAGTATTTATATTTTCAGTTATATTGGTAAGTAATTTTTTTTCTTTCTTCTACGTTATTCAGGTGTTATTTCTTCCGGTTTCGGTGTTTTGTTATATTTTCCGGTTTTGTTTTGTTTTGTTTTGTTTTGTTTTGTTTTGTTTTGTCTTTTTTTCGGTTCATTTAGGTATTTTATTTTTTTGTTTGTCAGTGTGTTCTTGTGTGTCTCTGTACTTGTCTATCTCTGTCTATATATCAGTCTGTTTTGTCTATCCAGATGTTTGTATATGTATAATGTGTCTCTTTTTCTTTCCTCTCTCTCTCTCTCTCTCTCTCTCTCTCTCTCTCTCTCTCTCTCTCTCTCTCTCTCTTGTTCCCTGTTTCTTTTTTTTTCTTATTTGTTCAGCGCTTTTCTTTCCTTATTTTTTCATCTGGAATTCTGGATGTCATGATCTTTTTTTTTCTATTGTTTCTGGTTTCGCCTTTCTCTTTTCTTTCATTGATATACTTTCTTTCTCACTTTCATATTCTCCTTTTCTTTCTTTTCTTTTTTTTTCGTTCCTTTTCCTTTTTGTATTTTCTTTCAGTTCTCTATCTCAGTACTTCTTCATTTTTACTTGAATATTATAAGTTAAACGTTTAAAGACATCATAATGTAATTTTTTTTTTTTTTCGGTGGGGTTAATAGTTGTTTTCACAGTAATAGTGATTGGTGGTATTATTTGAGATTGATGTAATGATTGTTTGTTTGTTTGTGTGTGTGTGTGTGTGTGTGTGTGTGTGTGTGTGTGATCATGGCAGCCATCTCTTAGCAGCTGGCCGCCGCCCACTCCCTGCCTCACCGGCGCCTGACTCCTGCGACAGATGGATGAGGGCGGTGGAGAGGCCAAGCAGGGCATTGAGGGCAGGGAAAGGACAGCGGAGTTCCGGGAAGGGATAGGAGTGTGAGATGAGGAAAGGTGAGGGTGAGTGTAGGTGAGTTTTGTGTTGACCAGATGAAAAAACAGATATCCAATAGGTTTCCGGTTACACGCTAACGGGAAGTACGTATGCACATGCTAGTAAGATGTCAATAAGATTATCAATACGTCGTAATTAAGAACGATGCAGTAGCGGTGTAAAAGGCGCATAGTTTCAGAGACCGCAAGCAGACATACCAGCGCACTGCCTGCAAATAAGCGGTCACTCTTCACGCACGAAGCACCGTTAATGAGATATGGTACCAAACAGGTCTATGTGAATGAAGTTAACGGTCTTGTATGAGTGTATTGCGAGCATCAGTCATATCCGGCGACTCTGTATAGATCAGGTCACAGGCAGGAACATGAGGAGCATTTCCTTTTCCTCACAACGACCTTGCATCCTCCACACACTGTTCTTCCTCCTTCACCACCACCATCGCATCTTTAATCACTCTCGCACCATCTCAGGTAACCATTCCAGAGGGCCACTATCACTATTTCCAAAGGCAGTCACGCGGTCTTCTCTCACTCCCATAATTCCCTCATAGCAGGCCATCTTCCACCGGCCTCGACATGACCGCACCGCCCTCCACTGCCCTCCACCGTCCCCGTGCCAAACTGCCTGGCTCTGGACGCTACAGTTTCCACTCATCCATGTCACATTAGCCAAAGGGGTGGTGAAGGGTGGGAAGCGTGAAGGACTAAATCCCTAGTGACGCAGGAAGTGTTATCAGAGGCATGTTGCGGCTCTAGAGGAAGAAACGCCCGTCTCTCCATGCCTTCCGCGCCTCACGAGCAGCGGCGCGCCCACCAGCAAGTGCCCGACTGAAAGGAGAGTCGTCAGCGCCCTTGCTCATCAGGACCAGAGAGTTTTTGTGCCTCACCTGATGGGCTGCCTCCCCCGCGTGGGCGTAGCGAGGGCTCCCTCCACCCTCACCACCCTCACCGACCACTTCCCGCCCTTGCCCCACCCTCAGTGCACAGCTGAGGCGACTCCCCCCAACCTCTCCCCACAACTCAGTCTGCCACATTGCCGTTTGTCTTCTTACCCATACATAACGTTATCTCCACCTTCAACTCCCCTAACTCATCTAATTTCTAGCGACCTGGCACTGCTTGCGTTGGCTGAGTGGTATATGGTGGCAGTAGGGGTAGAAGTAGTGGAAGTAATAGTAGTAGTAGTAGTAGTAGGAGGAGGAGGAGGAGGAGGAGGAGAGTAGTAGTAGTAGTAGTAGTAGTAGTAGTAGTAGTAGTAGCAGTTGTTGCTGTTATGATAGTATTTCTTTGAATATTTTCGAGCATTGGTTTGTTGAAGTGTGATTGTCTTCCTTTCTTGCCAGTTCCGGGTTCAGGGAGCAGTTGGTTGGTGGGGATAAGTCTTCGTCGGTACCACCCTACATCCCTCTGACTCTATAGATGACTTCGTAAGAGGCAACAAGTCGGCTGCGATTAGTTCTTCCTTTTGTTCCTTGGTGGTGGTCTTCCTCCTCCTTCATGTCACCAGCCTCTCGTTGTGTCGTCTGTCTATTTTCCTCGCCAAGCTTGCACCTCCCGGACGGTGCCGCGCCAAGAAAAACAAATTCTTTTTTCATGGAAAGTATTGATCAGAGAGGATGATTAGTTACAACGAGAGCGAGCGAGAGGAGGAAGAGGAAAAAGAGAAGGAAGAGGAGGAGGAGGAGAAACAGGAGAAGGAGGAGAAGGAAAAGGAGAAGGGTGGGAGAGGAGGAGGAGGAGGAGAAAAAAATAATAAACAGCATTACTCTTGTAGGTTCTTACAAGCTTTTTATGAATCATAGTATCTAGCATAAAGTAGGAGAAATAGGATGACGAAAGATAATGGCTCCTCCCTCCCACCACTACCTGCAGGGAAGGTTGTTGTTAGTTTAGTGGAGAACAGATAGATAGATAGATAGATAGATAAATAGATAGATAGATAGATTGATAGATAAATTGATTGATTGATTGATTGATACATAGAAAAATAGATAGATTGATTGACTAATATTTTATTCATCACAACAAATGCATAGAATGAATAGGACAATAATGATTTTGGCTCGAATATAATAACCTATTTTGTTATTGACAGGTAAGTAAAAAATAATAGAAGAAATAAATAGAAAAAAAAATAACCTATGTTGCCAATACAATTTAAACCGAAAATGCACGAGAGGATGGAAAGATATCTAAATGAAAAAAAAAAAATAATAATAATAATGATAATAAATAAATAAATAAAAAACTAACACATGACCAGTATGACACAAGAACCAGCACCCAGTCAACATCCAGCCACCTGTTACTCCTCCACACAGCTGCTGCAAGACACTGATGGCGGCACACTGTTGCGTCCCCAGCCCTCAGCCCTCGCGTCCCCTGTCCTCATGCTCCACGTCCTTCCTCGCCTCCTCTTCCCTTCTGGTCTCCCTTTTCACGCCTCCCCTCCACGGTCACTGGCCCCAAGAGTTCCTAAAGTGTACCATTGAAGGACCTACACGTGTCTGCCAAAGTTCCTTACCAATGACCTTCGCTTCTCTGGTTAGTGTCTCTCCATTCACCATTTCTTCCTTTCCTCTCCTTCTTCTCTTACATTTTAATTTCACTTTTCTATTCATGTACTTTCTCTTCAGTTCATTTTCTTCCTTTCCTCTACATTTTTCTTTCCTTCTTCCCTTTCTTTCCTTTCTATCACATTTCATCCCATTTTGTCACTTTTCTTTCTTTTCAATTATCTATTAGTTATTTCTTTTTCTCCTACCTCCATTCATCTTTATCTTGCAGTTTCCCTTCTTTCTTTCCTTCATTTTTCTTCCTTTCATTTTCTCCTCTCCCTCTTCTTAAACTCCTTTCTCATTTCCATTTATCTTTTTCTTCTCCACAACTACTCCTTAATAAGTCTCTTTCATATTCTCTTTACCTTCTCTTTTTTCATCTCTTTCCTTTCCTATTGTTAATCTTTCCTCACAAGTCTTCAAAATGCACCGTTCACCACTAACTGAATATGTCTATCATCGTGTTTACGCAATGATTCAAACACTTCGCTTCCTTCTTTCTTCCTTGATTTACTCCTAATTTTCTTCTTCTCCAGCTTCTCTTATAAACTTACATTACTTAGCATTTTCACCATTAATTGCTTAAGGATATGTATGATATTTTTTTAGTTTAAGGTTTATTGTATGTATTTGTTATTTATCAGGTGTCTAGAAATCTATTAATCATTCTAATAAAGTAAAAATCAAGTCTCTAAGCGTTTCCTTTCATTATTACTTTTCATATATTTTTTTTTTTCTTTTCTTTTCTTTCATTTTCAGTATAGTACCGTAACCCTGATAAAAACCTTTCATAATCTGTACACCGATCTTTAAACATTTCAACAATACTCATAAAACACACACAACTAACCCTTCATTTTCTTCCATCCAGGCAAATCTGCTTCTTCCTTCCTTCAGCAAATGTACCCTGGCATCATTCTCCCTTCCCCTTCCTTGCAAGTCTACCTTAGCATCCCCCTTCGTCCTCTCCACTTCCTGATACCTTCCCCTGGCATCTCTTCTCTATTGCAATCTACTCTGGCACCCTCCCTCTGGCACTCACCACTGACACCATTTCCTCTGACACTTTCCCTCCCTCTCCATTACATTGCCTCACTCACCATTACTTTGTTTTCTACCTTAGGCCAGAATCTTCGTCACGTCAGACCTATCACTATCAGATTATGTCTTAAGCTCTCTTTGGAATGTGACAACGATGCAGCGCCGAGTAGTGACACATGTCTAATGTTTTTGTGTCTTTCTCCAAGGACAAAGAGCATAAGGGAAGCTGCAAGAAGCCCAGTAGGTTAACTCTTTATAAATTTGTCTGATATTCTTTTGATGCTCTTTATTGAATCGATGCCAACAAGCGGATTCTTAACACTTCATGGGAATAAAACACTGATTTTATATTTTTTTTCTTAAATATCTACACTTTTAATCAAGTCTGAAATCAATTTTTCTTATGTTGCTTAAAGTTGATTACCTCGAGATTAAAGTTATGATT
>NC_059304.1:11583892-11598892 GCF_017591435.1 Portunus trituberculatus | reverse complement strand
CCTCACTGAGTGTGAAAAGTCACACCTCTTGAAATACATTTGAAAAAGGAAGAGAGAAATTTTTTTTTTGATAAAACGAAGAATTGAGAAAGCTTGTCATAGTTCATGAAATGTAGAAAAGTGTACCAATCACTGGTAAAACACGAACAACAACAATAACAATAACAATAACAATAACAGAAGCAGCAGCAACAAACAACAACAACACCAACAACAACAACAACATCGACAGCAGCAGCAGCAACAACACCAACACCACCAACACCAACAGTAACAACACATACAAAAACACAGCAAGGCAAACAGCACAGTCCACCAACAAACAAACAAACAAACAAACACACACACACACACACACACACACACACACACACACACACACACACACACACACACACACAATGCAGCGTAACCACATAGGCGTAGGCGTCGGTAACTACAGCAGGGAGGGGGGCGGAAATGGCAGCGTAGGACATGAGTTGTTACATTAGGGCGTGGGCATAATGGGCATAACAGTACCGTGCGTGAGCGTCGGTAGGAGCCGTGAAGGGCCTCGTCGGACATGCACGGCAGAGACAGACACTGCAGGTCCATGGGCAGCGTGTCCCACATGGATTTCCTTCGCAACCCGGATTCCATCACTGCGAGCATCACCTCAGACTTTTCCGTTTCACAATAACTTCACACTCTCCCTTCTCGATCCAATTCCCTCTTCACACCACGAATATTTTTCTCTGACTCAAGTTGTATTTTCTCACGAAACGAGTATTCATCTGTGTATTTCCTGGCTTAGTTGTGGTTTACCAGAATGAGGCTCTAACTCTGCTCCAGCAGTCTGATTAAGGCTCTGTGGGTGGCTTGGTCAGCAGGTCCGGAAGGCCAGAGTGTGGGTGCCGCATCGTTCCTCATGCACTCCACACTCACTGAAGGCTTGTAAACAACCCCGACGCTGCTTTACTTGTCAAGGAATTTCCTGCTCGATCTCTTACCTCTGCCACTATGGCGCAACGTTGTCAATGCCCAGGAATGATGCTAATTTGAGACTTTGCATCAGCACACGTGCCTTGATTCACACCGTAGTTCTCACACACTATGATGAAGCACACTATTTTTCTCCGAGCTGTGACTGTACACTAAAAGGCTATGTATGATGTCGTCATACCCAACACTGCCACTGTCTCGGTCAGGACCTGTGTGGCCCACCGAGGAGAAAACACTGCAGGAGCACGTCGCCTGAGACCTGTCAGCCGGAGCGTCAAGCGGGCTAACAAAAACAATATTGTTCTTCCCGTCCATTTACAGAGCCACCTGAAGGGACTCCCGTGATGCACCGGCCAATTTAAGCTTGATCCATCAAACAAAAATACTGTCGCTTGGTGCATGGGTAGTTCAAACTGGTGGGACGCCGGATGACACTGTGTATAGGCGTGTGTGTCAGGCTGGTGGGCGGAAGCTACGGTGAGGACGTGTGAAGCCTTTAGCCACCTATGAAAAATATCAGGGATCTTGTGTGAGGTTAGGGAGGTGGCAGAGGGACCAAGGCTCGGGAGGTGGTTGCCGGCCAGGGCAGGAGAAACAGAGTGAGGCAGTACCGCAGCAGGACGTCGAGGTGCTGAGGTAGTCTAGTTCCTGCCAACACTCACCGCACCTGATAACTAGCGAGGCACTACCCTGCTCTGCCCACCACGAAAAGGAGAGGTTTGTTTATGTCACGCCCCTCACCTTCCCTCCAACGTTATCAGCATCGACTTGTGCCCGCCGAAAATACTCCGAAGAGAGGTAGTATTGGGTGGAGTCAGTAAAAAGAGAGTGTATACCTAGGCTCGATAAAAAAAAAAAAATGTATGGCTAAAACCAGTGCACAGCCTCGGCAGGGCGGTGGCGAGGGAGGAATGCCTGCACGTGAGCCGGCCCGGACCCTTGATAGACGTGGCAATACTTCACAGCTAAGTGGTCACGTCAAAATATACACGCCTCGCATCGCCTTCCATGTATTTTTAGAGAAATAATTAATACCTACCCTCTAAAGATATGACTGCTCGTAACAATTCCAATGTGTATTTAGACCTTGCCTACGTAAACACAGTACGGACCATTTCATGATTCTTTTATGTTACTTCCTGCTTTCTCTCGAGCCTCGCAGCGTCATCAAGGAGGAAAAAGACCTGGAAATGTTTAGCCCGCCTCGTTTTCCTGCAACGTCTCCCAGTCAACACACACAAAGAACAGTGTTGCTCTGGACGGGTGGTCTTCTATTTCTTCTCATGTATTGTATTAGTGAACATTTATCTGATAGGTGCGTCAACACTGCTTGAGCCTTTAGCCTGATCCTCTCTGATCCCTTTGTCTCGATGGCAAGGTATGCAGAGCCACACCCTTTCCTTCCACCTGTCTGTTTTTACAGGCTTTCATCAAAGGTGGGTCGTACCCTCATCAAAGATGGTTTGTAAACAACTGCAATGCGCGGCGCCGTAGTCCGCTTCCTTTCTGGGATACCAAGTATTTACTATTTAGTCATGTGTTTAGAGATGTGAAACACACGGAGAGCAACGCCCTTTCTTCTGGCAGTTGCTACGGAGAAGTCTTCACCTTGTCGTGCTGAGTGTTGTGCCTGATTTTTATGAAAATCTGGAATGATTAGTGTTGGATGAGGGATGTATTAAAAAAAAAGTAAAGTCTGCAGATAAGCATCGTTCGCTACTGAAATTTCTATTGTCTATGTAAATATGTTAGGGTGTTGTATGCAACGATCGAATTCCTTAAATATAAACTATCTGCATGTCTGTTATTGTGCTTTCTGTGAAATTGTCTTATATTTCGTCTCCTTCCATCTCCCCACAAAAAGCAGGGGGGGCCGAAAGGACGGAGAAAGTTTGTCTTCTTTCATCATCTAACAGTCTGAACAGTAAGAGGCAGCGGCAATCATTACGGAACAAATAAATTCATTGACATATCGCCGAGCAGCCACCACGAGCTGCTCTGTGAATGAATGGGCGTGGTGACAATGACAGCCCAGCGATGCAATTCTCTTTTTCCTTGGCTGTGAGTAAGGGAACGGTGGAGAGGCAAGGGAAGAATTTGAGGGAGTGAGACGGGAAAGAAGAGAGGAGGAGGAAGAAAGCTCAGTAACAGGAAGAGGAAGGAAGCTTTAGTAGTGATACAGTGTTGATGTTGATTCTCGCACTTCATTATCACATTTCCTCTTCCTCTGCACGCGTCGCCACATTCTATCATCACTCCATGCCTCGTCACAGGCCTCCACGCGTCTCTCGCCTGTCGCCTCTCCGCGGTCGTGTGTTGCTGGGACAGGTGCCGTTATTTCTGGTTTTTCCTTATGTTCATATCGATGACCAGTGGTAGTCTATGTGTTGCTTGTTTTTCTTTATCTTTTTTTTTAACAATTCTCTCTCTCTCTCTCTCTCTCTCTCTCTCTCTCTCTCTCTCTCTCTCTCTCTCTCTCATAAGAATGAATGAATGAAGTGAACGAAGAAAATGAAAACGAAAGAAATACAAACGAATAAGAAAGTCTGTGCTTCTCTCCTGTCAGGGACGCCTCCCCTCCAGGAACGTATATCTGAATGTTTCACAACAATACAAGAGTTTACTAATACGGAAGAGAAGACAAGCTTCAAGATGTGTATGCAAGAGTAAGGCACACTGATAATGATACCAAATATTTCTCTTCCAGCGACATTGTGACACACTAAAGTGCCGGTGTCTATCTATACTACTATAATATATTACATTGTGTTAAAAGTTGTAGTAGGAAATATGCATGAGTTGTAAAAATGCCAGCTAGGTAATGGTGTGGTAAAATGCTATCTTAGTCCCAGCCATGTGTTCTTAAAAAGTGTGCTGCATGTGGCGTGTACTCTTTTATCCCACTTTCTCTCTCTCTCTCTCTCTCTCTCTCTCTCTCTCTCTCTCTCCACATGTGGTCGGTCACCTCAGTGATGATTACAGTTGTGAATAACAAAATTTAATGTCAGCTACATACTTTCGTTTCTTGGTATCCACCAACCCACCCACCCACCCACCCACACACACACACACACACATAGATCTTGCTTCTCTCCCAGACATTATTCAGTTAATTCCTGCAAATACAGTCTTCAATCCGTCTCTGGACACACAAGTTAGCGTGGTCGAAACTTCCATTAAACTTTTCTTTCCTCTCTTTTTGTGGAGATTCCTACTGAAATTTCACTTTTCAGGAAGTGTTCTCGCTCTCACCAGTCCGGCTGATTTCACTTTTCAGCTGTTACATTGCACTATCTCCGGCATTTAAGAGAAGCTATTTGGCAGGGAGATCAAGTTATTTTATGCTTCAATGAGAGACATTGGAACAATACCTCACATCCTGAAGCTATAACATTTAGCCGTTATGAAAAGGAGGGGACGAGAGACTCAGAAACAGCTAATAGCGAACGAAAGGATACGGAAAGAGTGATCGCTGCTTGAAGGGAGTTGCGAGGTGACGTGTGCTGGAGGGCGGCGGTACGACGTGTTTCACCCAGCTAAGTAAAAATTTCTCCTGTGTACCAATACGTCATTCAAAACTCACGTAGAATCAATATTACCTTATCAAAACCTATACGAAATCTCTGTCAAGTTAGAACCAGTGAACATTTGTTTGGGAAAGTGTTAGTAGAGGTATCTGGAGGAAGGAGAAGAGGAGAGAAGAAGAGACAGTCGGTGGTTATTGCGTTTCGGACAGCGGCAGGGTGGCGAGGCGTCTGGCAGGGAGGCGCGGAACGTAAACACACAGAGGCTTGACCTGTTGTGCTGTGCTGCGTGTGTCACTCTGCTCTCGGGGAATGACCAGAACGCGTGCCTATCACTCAGTGTGCACATGAACATTGTACGCGAAGGAGTCTGTTGCAGTGCTGGGAGGCGGTAAGGTCACGAAGGGAGTCAGAGTAGCGACTAGCGAGTGTTGAGTGCTGAGTGAGAGTGAGAGGCTGTAGTGGTGGTGGTGGTGTGTCCGGGTGTTGCTGTGACTCTCCTCAAAGCTCAGTAGCAAGTCTTAGCAGCACAGCAAGGAATGGTGGGTGACAGGCCGGCCTCTGCACGTCGTCCCTCCTTGGGCCTCTAACAGCCGTCTCCTGTGAGTTGATATGGTGTTCTTTGCCTGAGGGATGCTGGACATGTGTGAATGCAGCGCCTTATATGTGTGTGGCCTGACATTGCTACAAGTATGTTCAGAGTCGTCGTCCCGTGTTGTCTTCATGAATGATTCCTCTTAATGCCTGTCATTGATTCTTGTTCTAGACTGAATGCAAATTTAGTCCAATGTTTCTTGTACAAATATTATTTTTTTTTTTTTTTTTGTTGTATGTGAATTTTTTTTACTTTCAGCAGATGTATTAATCTCATAATTTCTCTCAATATTTAGATAACTTTTATATGAGGGTTAAAGTATCTATACATTCATATGGTCATAGGAGTGTATAATAAATCAATAAAAGAAACTGCATGAGCACATGAATTACTACTGACTGGCTTGTCTATTGTTGACTGACATGTTCACTTGATAGATGTTAGGGACAGGTGATTAGGTGATGGAAGCATACAATGTATCTTTTACTTTCAGGATGGGAGATTAATGATGTTATTTGTGATTACGAATGTGGTTAATACTATTTCCTTGCGTGGTACTCAGACATTCAAAGATTACTGGTATTTCTGGGAAATGGTGAAATGATTTGTCACCAGGTTCATGATTGCATTTTTCTTTCATTCTACGTACTGCTTTTTGTTTCATAACATTATGGTGTCTCTGACTATTTCTATGGTGCTTACAGATTTTTCATGTTCAGTGTGTTGCTTTGATTGTTGAACAGATACTCAGTGTAACATGTTTATAGATAGAAGGAAGTACATTTTCATCTGACATGCAAGGAAGGTTGAAACTTTCTATCACATACACAACTTGCACTTTTTTTTTTGTCATTCCATGTGTTGAATTGTGTCTGTCACTTTCTGTTGCTCTGAGGTGTAATTGATGAGGCACTGTATCACCAGTTACTATGATGCCTGTTTTTGTCTTCCCTCAGAGCTGTCTCCCTTATCTCTTATCACACAGGAATAATCTCTATCTGTCCCTCCTTGGCAGATAAGCTCCAAGTGCTTACTATGGGCTCAGGTGTTTATGCTTATTTTAGCTTGCTCCACATCATGTTATCGGTGATCTATGGTTCCGTAATAAACACACTCTTTATCTTCAACAGAGGCTTACATTGGGTGTATAGTTAGGATTCTGGTAACCTATCACATGAAAATCTTATACAAAATCTAGTTTCTTGATAGATGTCTCAGATTTATTTATGATATATATATATATATATATATATATATATATATATATATATATATATATATATATATATATATACAGTACATATGTACTGATACTGAATAGATTTCAACAAGAGACAAAAAGAGAGAGAGAGTGTAGAAGCAATATGTATTATAACAATAATTTGACCATGACACAAGTGGAGGATGAAAAATGATGTGACGTAGTGTTTGCATCCCTGAACATGTCTTTGTGTTGCTAGGAATACTATGGAGGTTTTAGTGTGTGAGTGGAAGGGTGCCAAGGCCTGTGTTGGCAGAGGACAAGCCAAGTGACAGTCAGCTGACAGATGCCACCAAACACTGCGCACTTCTGCCCCAAACACTCAACACACCACACAGGAACTAAGGTGCTCGCTGGGGACTGTCTGGTGCAGTATTGCTTTGTGGCTCATTGTGGTTTGGGTAGTGACGTTTGGCTGTCTAGTAGATAAGGTGTAAAGTGCTGCTGTCAGGTAATCTGTCTGAGGTGTTCATTGTGATGTGTTTGATTGCCTCTTGAATTGTTTCTTGCTCTGCTCATTTGTAGAGCATTCAGTTGGCTTTGATTTGATTTTGTCTTGTCTTTTGTTTTGTCTTGCTTTATTTATGTGTAAATTGTGCTGCTTTATTCTTTATCCTGTGTTAGTTTGAGAATTGTTAATTTCTATATGATGGTTAGTTTGTAGTATTAGAATAACATATTATTTTGTTTTGATGTAGGTGTGTGTGTGTGTGTGTGTGTTGGGAACAATTAATTTTTATGTATGGTTTAGTTGGGATGTTATATTTTGTCTGGTTAAAGGTTAATGTGTACAGTAAATTATCCAAACTTTTGAGTGTATGTGGGATATGATGTGAATCTGTTTGAAACCTTGAGATCAAAGTGACATAGAAGGTTGTGGCCGTCAGGAGACTTGACTGTTAATGGTGTTAGGCAGGTATTGTTGGGACTTTGTACAATATATCATCATCATCAGATCAGGAATTCAGGAGCGGGAGTTTATAAATGTTAAGGGGACAGTCATTACTACCACCCACTAATGTAAAAAAGTAGCTACTACTCTACCACCGACATGAGTCACATGATAAAGTTGGTAGTCACCACCACAACCATCACCATCTCAAGATAAAGAAATATTCACTCTCCTGACCGCCATTTGTCTCATGATTAAATATACTTATCACTACCAACAGCACGTGATTAAGAAGAATAAAGCATCTGTTCCTTTCCACCACATGGAGTCATCAACACCATTACTGAAATGTATGCATTGTAAACTTAATCATCACTATCACAATGTTACAAAATACAGACATAGGTAACATAGGTAGTACCATTTTCAATGTCACCACATTTTTATGAGCCCTGCAACACAGATGTCTTCTCATGAAACAGTCTGTATTGTCAGCAAATGATCACAGTGTAGTTGTAGTGTGGTCTGGTGAGGATTCATCCTTTCCCTTGCTTATTTCTATTAATTGTATAATTGTAGGTATATCATTGATGCGATTTTCTTTTTCCTTAGTTAAGTTGTTTATTGTACTTTATCTGTATAGAATGCCATATGCCAAGAGAAGAGAGGAAAGTCAGTTTGACAACTAAGACTCTAGTGGAAATCTAAAGTAGTCTCTTTTTTGGCATTTGACTTGGGTGTACAGTAAATTGATCAAAGGGACTGGAACCATCTATAGTGAAGGGGTTGGTCACTTTTATCTGATAACTTCGTCTTTGGTGCTGATGTGTACTGTGATAAGAGCCAAGACCCCAAGCTGTCATTCCTCACATGGCTACCATACTTGTCTACATGTGAATGGGGTCGGTAAATTAAAGCATGGCCTTATGATTTCTTAATTACTGATGATGATGATAGTGGCTTGGAGTATCATTAATGCCATAATTTTTTTTCCCAGTGTTCACATGTGTATAAAAAAATGTTTTTATTTATGTACTTTACTACATATAATCTAATCTAATCTACACTGACATCCATTATTTGGGCTTCCCTCAAGGGGTTGGCCTTGCAGAAGAGTGTTTGTCTGTAATTTGCTGTGCTCAATCCTTGAATACTCTACCTCTGCTTGTCTCCTCCTACCACTTTCTTCCCCTCATATTACTTCCTTTTGTATTTCTCCCACCATATCAAATTTTAAACTGGATTGGACAAAAATATTTAATCTTATCTATCTCTTGTCCGTCTTTCTCTTACATATTCTATTTTGTAGCTCTAAATTTCAAATACATTACGATTTCTCAAAGCACACTGTCTTACATTCTTTATACATTTATCTTTTTTACCACTCAAATGTTCTTTGTTTATTGCAGTCAGTACAGTGTTATGTGCAAATGATATTGCATTCAGCATTTTAGCATCATCAATACACAGTTCTCTAACATTGTCAGTCTTTGGTTGTATATATGTCACATTTCCATACACCAATTGAATAAGCAAGTTTTTACATCTAGCTTCTTTTTTTTTTTGCTTCCTCTTGCTTAGGAATGAAAATTTAGACCTGAAATGAGGAGACTAACTCATTACTCATTACTAGCTATGTGTGTAGTGAAAGTTGTCTTGTCTGCTTGTTTACTTGTTTACTACATGTATTTATCTGACAAGGTTACATATACTTGGTAGTGAGTCTCAAGTGCCTGCCTAGGGCTTGTTGAAGCTTGAGAAATGTGTGTGTGTGTGTGTGTGTGTGTGTGTGTGTGTGTGTGTGTGTGTGTTTGTTTGTTTGTATGTGTTTTATTTTCTCAGGCAATTTTATATTTAACTATTAGTTTTTTTTATACTTTTTTTTCTTTTTGTTGTGTTTTGACTTTTGCATTGCATTGGACTGACAGTGATGGTGATGATGATGGTGGTGACTAATATTACTGTTAATGCGGCTCAGGTTAGTGTGTAAGATAAGTTAGCATGAGTGCATGTATTAACATTAAAATTTTCTCTCCTTGCAGACTGAATAGAATAAGCTGTGTGTGAGCAGTTTTTTTAGTTGATTGATAAGGTGAGAATCTTTGTGTGAATGTTGAGTGTGGTTACTTTAGGTATTGTAGATGTTAATGTTAATGATAAAACACTATAGGCATCATTATTTTCTGTTGTCACTTTTGAGGGATGCATTGGGTTGGCTCTTGAGTTATACACAATGGGATGAAATCATAGCACTTAGGTACTTACTAATGGGTAATTGCATCTTTATGGTGTGGTGCTCTTGATTTTTTTTTCATGTTAGCATTGATAAATAAATTAACAATCTAATACACAGTGGTTAAAGGGATTTAGTTTCAGATATAGGAGAATGAAGAAATCAATAGGTATTTGTTTTATTTGTAATGCGTGTGTGTGTGTGTGTGTGTGTGTGTGTGTGTATATATATATATATATATATATATATATATATATATATATATATATATATATATATATATATATATATATATATATATATATATATATATATATACTTCTGTCTCTGCTTTTGCTTTATTTGTCCAGTCTTCCTCTTAACACTACAATACTACATTCCTATGGTTATATGTTGCAATGAATGCTTTAGTGCAAAGGATAAACTGTTTTTATCATAGAGCAAATGAGAAACTGCTTCCTTTGATGCTTATTTGTTTCATTTGCTCACAAAGACACATGCCAATAGAATGTGCACACAAACCTTACTGTTTTAACAAGTTGCATGATTGCAAGATTAAATTGAATTAATTTGAATACAAGTCAGGATAGCAGTGGTTATTAGTGGCTTTCATCAATGTTTTTGTTTCCTTGACAATGTACACAAATGTCTTGCATTGTTTAGTGTTATTAGAAATATTGTGTGTTTTGTTCTGCCAACTGTTAAGATGGCTCAGTGAAATGCCTTTCCACTTATGTGTCAATGCTTTGCCTTTGTCTTGTATGTGGAGTGTAAAGACCTTGATGTGTGGTGGTGGTCATGCTTCCACATTCATGTCATTGGTGGCAGGAGAGAATTAAATGCTTTACATCATATCAGATCTTTCCTCACTGACACTGCTGCATTGGTCCTTTCTTTCATTGTGTTGTGTTTGTGTTGCCATGGTTGGTGCATTCCTGAGTCTGCAAGTCGTGCCTCTAACCATCGTGCTGCACAACAGTCTATGTTTCTTTATGCTTCCAATAATTTTCTTGAATAAAAAATTGCTTTGCTATTATTTACTGTATGTTTTCCATTACCAGTGTATTGTATTATTGCCATAATTATTGTATTTGTGTATATGTATATTGTTTAATGTTTTAAAGTGGATCAAGTTTATTTTTTTATCTATATGTATATATATAATGAATATGCATTTATTTATTTACTTCTAACATGATCAAAGTGCCAGAATTTTTGTGTTATGTTTTCTTAATTTTATTAATAATAGTATTGGAAATGTGTCATAAAGCTATATATAGTATATATACATTTCATGATGCTTTTCATGTGGTGGTGGTGGTGGTAGTGGTGGTGGATGACACACACCAAATAACACGTGATAGGTAACCAGTGTGTGGAAGGTCTGGGTGCTCCATGGAGTCTGTATGGTCAGCATTTATTACTCTGTGTACTACATGTGCTAATGATACATAATTCTGTGTATTGCAGGAATGCAAAACTCCAGCCCGGAATGGCCAGCACCAGCCATGGGGTCTAATGTAGTTGTGTGGCCACCATGGCCCAGTCAGTGGCTAGAGGAGGACCGTCTAGAGGCCCTTGTGCTGCTGGCCTCTGAGTACCAGCCATGGGTCTGCTCTGTGGTGGCCGCCATCGCTGTGGGCCTGGCCGGGGTGGTGCCGCTTCTCTTCCTGCCCACAGACCACCAGGCCAAGACCAGCAGTGGTGAGTAAAAGTCTTTCAGAGCAGAAGTCACTATGTCCTGTGTCTTTGGGAAATATTTTCATGCCACCTTTTTTAGAGTTACAAAGTGTAGATGAAGAAGTTAAAGTAGGATTATGGTCGTCATCCCTGGAGTGTTACTAATAGTGAGATGCAGAATGGTCGATCATCAAAATATCAACTGTGTTTTATGATGTAGTGTGTGTTTATGTGATGGGAGAATATATAGTATGTGCAACACAGAGGTAACTGAGTATAAGGCTAATGGCACGCACTGTATGTACACGGTTATGAGGTGATGGGGACATGTGGTAGAGTATTGCATTATGAATATTCCTCAGCCTGCCGGTGGTACACTTAAGTGATGATTAAAGTGAGTTATTGTAGTTGTGAGTGCGTGTACATGATTATGTGTGCGTGACTGCCACTAGGATGAAATAGATGACTTTTCTTTTTTTTTTTTTTTTTTTCCTTATTTTTTTCTCCCTCTGCAGTTTTTATTCTGCTTCACGAATCTGGCTTATTGTTTGCATGACAGTGCGTGGTGTTCAGTGGAGGGATAGTTTCGTAATTCTCTGTTTTCCACACAATTTGGCTGTGTGGTCGCTTTCTAAATGTTACGAGTTCAGTGCTGGTGATTACGTTACGGAAGTCACCACGGCGGGAATGGGGATGGAGTAGTTAGTTGATAAGAACAGAATCTTAAATACTTAGATATTCATTACTGATAGATATTCATTACTGATAGCCACACCACACAAACCGCCAAGCCCTCCTCTTCCTACCGCCTCCCACAGCCTTTCCTTCCACCCTTACATCACTTCACCCACAGCCTTCACTTCATCCTTTCAGCTCTTCACCACCGAGATCCTGCACTATATCCTTTCCCTCCCTCCCTTCATCCTCCCTCCTACCTCTCACACTCCTCTTCTTTCCTTCATCATATATCGACACCCTTCAAATCCATGTTTGCAATACCCATTCAGACCAATATCTCTCTCTCTCTCTCTCTCTCTCTCTCTCTCTCTCTCTCTCTCTCTCTCTCTCATATATTCACCGACATCCTTCACCGACTCTTCCTCTCTTCTCCCTCTCTCACTCCCGCGGTGCCCTTGATCTACATGCCGCTGCCCATGACGTGTGTTGCATTTCCTTTGGTGTGCTTAGTGACTTGAGCGATCCAGCGTCATGCAAGTCACAGTCTGATATCCAATTCACTTTCTACGAGACTCGTTAAGCAAAAAGAAGCGGTGCAGGTGTTGAGAATGTGAGAATAAAGTTGATATTTTGTCAGGGCTTCACCGTATCGTTATCTTTTAAAAAGGAAGATGATTGAAAGGGAAAGAGCGGACGTGAGTAAATGGTTTGAGGTGATCGCCAGTTTCGTCTTCGTCAGCGTCTCGTCAGTGGCTGGCGCTGAACATTCAAGGTCAGTCAGTTGCAGCAATAGTCTGTTGAGTGACCGAATGCAGTGAAAAAAAAGGCTGCTTTAGGTTCTTATTTGTCTTAATTTAACCCCTTTGCAGCGTGTGTTAGGTCATGAAGGATCGGTGGAAATTTTTAACCATGTAGTGACAATCTAATGCTGCGTAACGGAAGGCAAACTAGAGTGAAAGATAAACGAGACTTGCTGGGATGGCCTGGAATAGTTGGACAGGCGAAAGAGATGAGTGGAAGTTAGGAGACGCTTTTACCCTGTTATTGATAAGTATCACTACGATTATATATGTTGATAATAATGATGTTATTCTTGTTCTTTTTTTATTTGCTTGAAGACTTTTTTTTTGTAATATTTTCTCGTTACGGTGCGGGCGGACAGACTATCATATAAGAAGACAGACAGTGGCGGCGGGAGTGACTCATTGTGTCGGGGCTGCTGACCGCTTTTCGGACAGGCCGCGAGGGAGGAAGGTATGCAGGGGGAGAGAGGCTTTATCATGGCCTTCAGGTGCTATCTTTGAATGGGACGAGGAGCTGGTTATCAGGGCGCGTGGGAGGCTGGGAGAGGGTGGTCTGGGGAGGGCTGATCGGCGTCGGCGTAGTGATAGTGGCTGTGTTCCTAAACGCTTTGCTCTAGTAAAGATTCTTTCCCAAGGGCACATGAATGATTGTGGTCGAGTTCTCATGATGATTTTTTTTCTTTTCCCTTCTTAACGATAAAGATTCTCAGTCCAACTTTCACTGCCGCCATGAAAACGTCCTTCGAAACCTTTGAAAGTAAAAAGATAGTCCCATAAAAATTCTTCCAAGGTCACGTGAATGGTAAGTCAGGCTCTCATGATTTTTTCCAATTTATGCTGAAGAATAGTAATTAAACTCTCATGAGGATCATGAAAACGTCCTTCAAAGGCCCTAGAACTTGCTCAGCCTGTTGGAAGTAATGGAGATGAGGCTTGAAATGTTTAAGAATACAATTAAGAGTGAGTGGTCATTAGTTTAGTTTGAACTACTTCGCTGCCACCTGTACACCACTGCCTGGCCTGTGTGGGTCCTGTGTCTCGTGTCCCTCCGCCACCTGGGTGCTGTGGACTCTGATGAATATCGATGTTTATTATCACTCATACTTCACTTGTATTTCACGTGTCCCCTCTCGCATCACGTGTATCTATTGTATACCACGTGTATCTCTTCCTCCTCCTCCTGCTGCTGCCATGCTCTTACCGCGTGCTCTCTCTCTCTCTCTTGCCTGTGTTGCCTCACTAAGACGTATTTTATAGAATGAAGTATTAATTCTTACATCTCGGGACATGGAGAGAGGGAGAGTGAAGAAACAGGAAGGGGATGTGTTGCCAGAAACATTCATTTCAAGGGCGAGAATGTTTTGAAGCCTCGCTAAGCTGTTATTTATATTGTGTAGGATGACATAATCCTGAGTGAAGGACAGGAAGGGAATATGTTGCCTTCTTATGCTTTCATTTCAAGGACAATAAGATACCGCGTTGAAGCCGAGCGAAAGGAAAGATGTTTGTTCTCAATCTCACAGGCAAGGAAGGCCATTGGAACCGAGAGAAGTTGCAGATTGAGTGACTGAGAAACTTGCGTGACACATTTATTCCGACCTGGATTTCTGTGAAGGTGCTAAAGGTGGTCGCCTACTTAACACTCTTATCAATTATACCATTTTTTTCCTGAAGATGTCAATCCCAAAAATAGTGTACAAAATTACGATATCCCCTGTTATTTTGAAGTATTAAGTATTTATGGATAGAAATTACTGTATGTGCATTGCTAAAAGTTCACAGAAGCCAAAGAGAAGCGAGAAGCAAGGATATTACATGGTTAAGTCGACGATAAGTGTTGTGGGAAGGGGAATTCTCGCCACACCACAACCTCACGTCCTGGTTCTGGTTGGCTTGGGTTTTGTGGGTTCTTTCAAGTCCAAGTCATTTAAACGCACCAATTTCCTTCCATGACTGAGTAAAAACTGATGTGTGGGATGACCTTTAACTTCGGCATGATTGGTGTAATGGCTCTTAACTTAGGCTAATCTTATATTACACTGGGATGGGGTGAAGGTGCTATCTAGACGTAAAACATGACTTTGCTAACTTTCTCTACCTTCTACAGGGACTACCACGCGTGTATAGCTGCTGGCTTCATGTAACTTCCCTTATTTACTTTGTACTTGTGTTCTTATCTGCATAGACTAAGCGTCATTGCTCTAGACTATTGTATCTTTATCAGTTTCTCACGATTAAGTAACTAAATAAAGATATCACTATAGTCTATCGCTTTCTTGACATTTGTTAAGGGTCTCTATTTTAACCTCTTCAATATAGGGACACATTTTCACTTGAGTTTTGTGTACGATTA
>NC_059304.1:11563892-11578892 GCF_017591435.1 Portunus trituberculatus | reverse complement strand
CTAAACAGGCTGTAGTGGAATTTATTTTGCAGGGCTTTCCAAGTGTGTGTACATGATCATTGTGGCAATTTAACAAGGACTCTGCATCATCAGTAAGAGGAAAACCCCATGAAAACGCGACTGAACATGTCTCAGGCCTCTTTAAATATATCTTAAGCTTATTAGGGATTTCCTAAAGTGTTTTATGTTTGTAGTGACAATTTCACAAGCAATCTGCTTAACTAGCCACAAAAAATCTGATAATAATACGATTAATGACGTTTGCGGCCTTTCAAAAACAGACCATATTGGAGAACAAAGCTTTTATGAATATAGACCCACGACACAGCCAACCCTCCGTCTAGAGTGGCCTTGGCTGGGCAGTCTGTGCCTCTAACGTCGCCTTGTCCCTTCATCAGAGTATGCGGGAGGCCAGAGGGAGAGGGTGAGAGGAACTGAAGGTCAAGGGACGAGAGGGATGGGAAGGACCTGGGGTGTTTCTAATATGGAGAGAGAGAGAGAGAGAGAGAGAGAGAGAGAGAGAGAGAGAGAGAGAGAGAGAGAGAGAGAGAGAGATGCAAGGACTTTTTTTCAGTATTGCTTTCATGTCATGGGTTATGCAATTGTTTGTTTGTCATTGTGTTTTCTTTTTTTATTCATTTACTTCCTTGACTTTTTTCCCCTTGCTTCTTTCACGTCTTTCTCTCCTTTATTTCTTCCTTTCCATTTCTTTATTCTATATTTTCTTTTATTTCTTTTCCTTCCTTCCTTCCTTCTTTTTTCCCTTTAATACCTCAATCTATTCATCTTTATTTATATTGTGTATTCAATATCTTCCTTCTTTTTTTATTTCCTTCTATTTATTTTCATTCAACCTTCCTTCTCTGTATCCTTGACCATACAGTAAGAGTCTTCTCCCTTCTCACCCTCTCAATCTTCCTTCGTTAGCTGTCGTCCTCCCTATGTCCGTCCCTGCCTTCCACACTTCGCTGGCTTCATTTCCTTCTACCCTTCCTCCCTTCCTCCCTCCATTGTCTTCGTATCATTGACTTGTATTATATATCAATTTGTAGTATTAATAGTTTTATTGATTTTCTTTTTGTGCTTTTGTCTTTTTTGTTTCTCTTTCTTATTTATTTATTTCATCTTTCTTTGTTTTCTTCGTTCCATAATTCCACAATCCTTCATCGTCCTTCCTTCTCACACATTTCAGTTTCTTCCTCGCCATTCCTTCCCATTCTAACTTTCATTTCACCGTCGTCTTCACCCTAACTTTTCTCATCTACAGCATACCACCACCATCACTCCCTTCCATCTCCTTAAACGATGCCTTCCTTATTCGCCGCCATCCTATCCACTTCATCACCGTCCTTTTCCAACCTTACCACGTGCATTACCCTACAACTATGCTCGGTCTGCCTTTCATAGTCCCTCCCTCCCTTTAACATACTTTCCTAAATGCTTTCTGTAGGACTTTATATAGAGACCCGGGCTTCGTTTCTTTCTTTTTCTCTTTCTACTCTTCGTTACTTGGTTTAGTGTTAATGCTCTTTTATTTTAAGCTTTGTACAACCCTCTCCCTGAAAAAAGAAAGAGAAAAAAGAAGTGACATTTTAGTTTTTATTATGATAGTTGACTGATATGAATTTTTGTCTTATTTTTTCATTATTATTCATTGGTACAACTTTGTTACTCGAGAATTTTGCAGTATGTAATTCTTCATTTTGTCAATTAGCTAACCATCTCTTACTTCTTCCATTCCACGTCTCATCAATCACTATACAGGTATACACACTATCCCTATCACTTTATCTCCTTATTTGTCACCCATCTTCATCCCCCAATCTTTCTTTGTATCACCGCACCCTTGATATGGAGACAATTTGCAGGGTCTCTATTTTTAGCATCCTAATGACACCGTATTTGTCTTGTAACGCTTAGAATGTGTGCTCATCTTTGTGTGTGTGTGTGTGTGTGTGTGTGTGTGTGTGTGTGTGTGTGTGTGTGTGTGTGTGTGTGTGTGTGTGTGTGTGTGTGTGTGTGTGTGTGTGTGCTGCCACCTCAGCCATTACCCATCAAATCTTTCACCTCCACTTACTTTCTTGTGTTTATTTTCCCTTTCCCGTTTTCATCCTCTCCACGTTTGCCCTTTCTTCTTCATTTCCCTCCCTTTTCTCGGTTTCTTTGACGTCTATTGCTCTCCCTTTCTTCTCTTTATCATTTCCTTTCCTGTCCTTTCAGCTTTCCTTCTTTCTTATTTCTCGTTCCCTTGACTTCTATTGCACATTTATCTTCATCCTCTCCGTCTCTCCGTGTATCTTTCTTTCTAGTCGCCTTCTACATCCTAGCTTCTGCAATGCCCTTGAAGCGAATATGTAGGAAGGGAGTGATGGAGAGAAGACGCTAAATGTATTAAAGAAAAGGAGATGAAGGGAGAGGATGAGCAGGAGGAGGAGGACGAGGACATAAAACCGACTAAGAGGTAGTAAAAGGAGTAAAAGAAAGGAACACAGAAGATAATGGATAAAAGAGGAAGAGGAGAAGGAGGAGGAGGAGGAGGAGGAGCTGGAAAATGACCAGTGAAGGAGAGAGAGAGAGAGAGAGAGAGAGAGAGAGAGAGAGAGAGAGAGAGAGAGAGACAGACAGACAGACAGACAGACAGACAGACAGACAGACAGACAGACAGACAGACAGACAGACAGACAGACAGACAGACAGAGAGAGAGAGAGAGAGAGAGAGAGAGAAAGTAGAAATGAAAGTTAGGAGTGCTGGGAGGGGAGGGATATCGTGGGTCTGTGTTGAGAATAATTGTGTTCTTCCTGAGTACTCAAGCCAGACGTTGGGCAAGGCTGTGTGTATTTTATAGTAGCATTAGCGCACTACCTATTACTCTTACCACTTGTATAGCATTAGTGTATGAGAGGAGTTGGATGTTAGTTTTGGTAGGCGTTCCTCCTTTATGAGTCTTATGTGTCACCCGCAAAGAGATACAAAACTGTATATAGAGTAGAAATTGGCCACTGTTACCTGGCCATCGTGTGAATATCATCTGTCGGACTGTGGGTGGTTTATTACGGTGAGTGATTGTCTAATGGGGTTGTGTTTTCTATACTATATACTGTTTGTGGTCCCTAGCGCGTGGCTCATTACTTCTTTCTAGCTTGCGAGATTAACCCCTTCAATACCGGTACGCTTTTTTTACCATTACATTAGGAAGGATCTAGGGGAGTTAAAAGATTAATTAATAGCCAGAGTCTTCACCATTTCAATCCCCACGCAAGTTTCTGAAGCTGTATGAAATCACCAAATAGTAAGCAAAATAGATATGGAAACGCGTCATGGTACTGAATAGGTTAAGTTGGCGTTTGTTATACTGAATGCTCACTTCTCTATGGACTCGCTTCTCTGTGGATGAGTTAAACAGAGTAAAGGCCTTTTTACTTGGAGTAGAAACACGTAACAATAGGAAGAGGGGAAGGAGGAAGAAGAAAATAAGAAAAGAAAGGGAGGGAGCAAAGGGACGAGAGACCGGAGTCTACAAGCAGTAATTAAAAAAAAATAAATAAATCTGTCGGGCTTTCACAGGAAGTTTGATATTACGAATCTAAACTTAGTAACACCAGGGATAGGACCAGGAGGAAGAGGAGGAGGAGGAGAAGAACGATGAGGGAGTGGGGAGATGTATTAACCGTTATCAAGCGAGCAGGAGAGAGAGAGAGAGAGAGAGAGAGAGAGAGAGAGAGAGAGAGAGAGAGAGAGAGTAGCATAATAATAGCTGCTGTCCATGTCCTTCCTTGTAAAAGAGAGAGAGAGAGAGAGAGAGAGAGAGAGAGAGAGAGAGAGAGAGAGAGAGAGAGAGAGAGAGAGAGAGAAACTGGCATTCTCCCATTAAGGTACACTGAAGGTAATGTTATTCTCTCCCTCTTGCTCCCCTCTCCCTCCCTCTCCTCTCCCCTCATATTCTTCCGCCATGCCTTCGTTCCTTTGTCCATTCATTCCTCCTTATTTTTCTTTCCTTTGTCCTTCCCTCTCATATTAATTTCTCCCTTTCATAACCTCCTTTACTCACTTTTGTTTTACTTTACGATCCTCCTTTATTCCTTCATTTATCTCTCCTATTCATCACTCACTACCTTTACTGTCTTTTCTCCTTCAATTCCTGTTCTCTCTTTCTAATTCATTCACTTCTCCTTTCTTCCCTTCTTTCCACCTTATCCATTCCCTCCTTTTTTTTTTTTTTTTTTTTTTCTTTCGTCTCTTTTTCACATCCGTTTTCTTTTTCATTTAACACTATTCTTTCTCCAAATTCATATCCCATTCTCCTTCCTACTTCTTTCTCACTCTCCCTCCTTCCTTCCTCAATTTTTTCCTTCATCTCCCTCACTCCAGTCTCTACTTTTGTTCTCCTCCCATTCATTCCTTCATATCTCATTAACCCTCGCCTCCACCTATCGTATCCCCCTCCTACTACTTCTCATCTCCCTCCCTCCCTCTCTCTCCATGGTTGGTGCGAGTGGACTGAGGCACCGATCGCTCAGTAGGAGGGGAACAGAGGCACCCAAACTCAATGTAGCCAAGAGAGTATTTAGGTCCTGTTGCTATACTGATATTCGTGTTTACAGTCTCGTTTTCTGTTGCCCGTTCCCATTTTCTCTCGTGGCGCCAACTGGGAAAGCGGGTTGGCTGGACACTATTTGAAGAATGCGAAGTTTTGTGAGGGATGTTTAGTTGTGTTTTTCCAAGCGACATGTAGCAGTATTATTTACAACATGAAAATGAGTGTATGAAATGATTATAAGTTCCCATAAGATAGAAAGGGATGCAGTTTGTAGCCAGTGTCATGGTTGGGAGGTGGCTGGAGGACGAGAAGAAATGTACCAGAATGCTTAGTGATTGAGGGAAGATACACCAAATAGCAGTCAGTGAGTCTAGGGAGTTGTAGGGATGTTGTCGTTCTCTGTGTCCGCAGTGTATGGGATTGAGGGAAGATACACCAAATAGCAGTCAGTGAGTCTAGGGAGTTGTAGGGATATTGTCGTTCTCTGTGTCCGCAGTGTATGGGTTTTTAATGGAAGCTTAACCCCTTTCACTACCATGACACGTCTTCATATTCATTCTGGTTACTCTTAGGTTATTTTGTGCAGCTTCAGAAACTTATGTGGGGATTAGAATAGTGACATCTGGCCATTAATCTTCTCACCTCCATAGATCCTTCCTGATGTAAGTAAAATCACTAATTATACCCAAAACTCAAGGTAAAAAATGCGTCCCAATACTAAAAGGGTTAATTATGTTTCTGAGTATTATTTGTGGATTTGTATAGGAAATTTAAGTGAGAGGTCTTTTAGGGATGACGTGTGTTTCTTGAGCCGCGTTTCAGGATTTGTAAGAGAAGGTTGATATAGTCTTAAGGGATAGTGTGGTTTCCTAAGTCGAATTTGAGGGTTTATAAGGAAAGGATATGGGAGTTTTAGGGATGATGTCTTTCTCTGAGTTTCTTTTTTCTTCATCTATACAAGAATAACACTTGAAGACCCTTGTGTATTCGGTGTAACTCAAAAATAAGCAGTAAGACTCGTGGGATTAGAGTCCAAGATATGTAATGATAATAAGCATGAGAGTCTTCCATTAGTGCTTGTTTGATGTCTGAAGTCCACTATTAGACACTAGATACTGAAATTCTGCCTGCATTAAGCCTCTCACTCGCAAGGCTTATCACCGTGTTATCGTGTCCGGCGTCCCTTGAAGTGACGTGAGGCCATCGATGTGGTGATGGAAAAGGTGGGTGCTGAGTGAGGTGTGACTTGAGCTGAGGGGAAAAGAATGTGGCGAACGTCATGTGATTCTTAATTCTTTGGCTGTGTGTCAAGTGTTGTGAGACGGGATCTGTTGGCTTCGGGGTAGGAGACGTGTATCGAGGGGGAAATAATGAGTGATGAAGTGAATTAAGAATGAGGTGAGCAATCAGGTTTTCGTCCCGCTTACCCTTTTTTGTTGCATCTCCGCCCACAAAAAGAAAAAAAATAACTCGATAACTAAACTATTCAATAATAAATAAACTAGTTAATCTTTTTTCCCGCAGTGTATATGAAGTGAGGTTACATGAGGACACAAACTAATCTTTTTTTATTCTTTTCTAAGTAGTGTATGGATATCGTGAGGTAAAAATGAGGACACCAACTCACTAACCAACCTTCTCAAAACAGTGTATTAGGATCGTGAGGTAAAAATGAAGTTCGATGAGGTCATTAACTAACTTTAAATCCTTGCCGTAAGAAATGTAAGGCAAAGTGAGGTGTATTGAGGACACTAAACAAACCTTATTAGACAGAGCATAGGCAGAGTGAGACATAGGTAGGGTAAATGAGGTCACTGAAAGCCCTGATATGTTGGGAATCAGTAAAGTATGTGTCACTTCAGCCAAGTAATGATGAAGTAAACTAAAATTTCCCGAAAAGAAAACTCAATCTTTTCTTGGCAGAGTCTCAGTTTTGTAAGGCAGGATGAGATTGCTAATGGCCAGGACATGAACATCAGTATAAGAATGAGTAACTTCAAGCGTAAAAGGATGACGCAGACTAAAAAGAAGAAAGAAAAGAAGGACAGAATCTCGTGATATTAAAATTTTCCTGGTAGCACGGAGTCAAGTATCGTACGGGATGAGTTAACAAATAGGCTGAGTACAGAATGAGCAACACTTGGTGGCAAAAGAATGACAAAAAAGATAGATTAGACCGAGATAGCATTCCGTCACCCTTTTCTCAACAGACCGTCAGGAATTGTGTAAAGCAGGATGTGACAGAGAGAGAGAGAGAGAGAGAGAGAGAGAGAGAGAGAGAGAGAGAGAGAGAGAGAGAGAGAGAGAGAGAGAGCTAGGATGAAGTCAGGGTAAAAGCTATTCTGATACATTTCTACTCCCCATCTCAACTACATCCAAAAGGTCCTAGTTGAAGGTACACGAGTTTTTAGAGATGTTTATATGGCTCTAATGACAAATTGACATAACATCTACAGTAAAACAGGAGATACACTCGAAAAACACACCGAATCATTCCTTTGGCCTTTGAAAACACTCGCGGTGAAAGGGCAAAGCGATTCTGAATACTGACTCAGCATCTTCAGTACTGAAACGTATTTTCACCATGAGTTTTAGGTATGATTAGACGATTTTATTGACATTAGGAAGGGTCCATGAAGGGCAGAGATTATAATGGCCACAGTCTTCACTATTTTGATCCCCAACATAAGTTTCTGAATCTATAAAATCACCAAATAGTAAGCAGAATGAATATGGAAACGCGTCATGGTACTGAATGGGGTTAACTCACACGTGTCCCTCAACAAAAACACCCTGCTATCCTTCCCCAACCTCCCCCTTCCCTACACAATTCCCCGTAGAGATAACACAACACTAGGGAGACTTTATTTAGTGTGTTGCTGACTGACCATGGTATAGGATGGAGGATAGGGAAGTGGGGGAAGGGTACCAGTGTGAAGGGGTTATTGACGAGGGGGTACTTGGTGGGGGGAACTGGATAGGGTACGAGGGTGAGTAAAAGGGCAAGGGGGCGTTGACCTGGGCGGGACTTGCACCCACCGGACACTTCACCTGGGTTCATTTGTTTCCGTGTCCCCGTCTGGTTCTACTCCGTTGGTTTTGATCTTGCTATTGTTCTTGGTTTTTCTTTTTTTCTTTTTTTTCTTGTGTCTAGTTCTTGTTTTTTTTTTTTTTTTTTCGTTGGTTTTTGTTTTCTTCTTGTTATTCTTTTTCTTGTGGTGTCTAGTTTTTGTTGTTTCTTTTTCTTTTTATATGTTTGTTGTATTTTTCCGTTAGTCGTTGGTTTCCTTCGTTTCTTTTTTTTTTTTTTTTTTTTTTTTTTTTCGAGAGAGAGAGAGAGAGAGAGAGAGAGAGAGAGATATTACTCCTTTCCTCTTCTGTTTTGGATATAATAATGAACAAAAGAAATAAGGTGGAGAATAAAGATAAGAGCACAACAGTACCTCGTGATGGCAGAAGGAATACAGAATACTAGAAACAGCCTCTAGGAAGACTTCTAAGTCACTCTGAAACTCATGCTTCTGTATTTCCATCTTCCTACGACTTGACTTCTTTTAAGAGGGAGGTTTCAAGACATTTGTCTCAGACTTTCGGCTAAATTTTTCCTTTTCCTTTAGGGAGCTTGCATTCAAATGGGCCTTTATTTTTAATGTTTTGTTGCCCTTGGCAAGTTTCCCTCTTGCATGAAAAAAAAAAAAAATCCACGACCTCATGAGAGGAAAATATCAGCGTAAACTTCCATAACTCTTTAGTAATGGGACGCATTTTTACCATGAGTTTTGAGTGTAACTAGACGATTTTATTGACATTAGGAAGGGTCTATGGAGGTCAGAAGATTAATAGCCAGAGTCTTCACTATTTCAATCACCACACAAGTTTCTGAAGCTGTATAGAATCACCATATAGTAAGCAGAATGAATATGAAAACGTGTCATGGTACTGAAGAGGTTAAACTTAACTAACTCGCGGTAACAAAAGAAGAAGAAAAAAAAAAAGCCTGCAAACATAACATACTCACGGTATAAAACTTCTTTTCGAGGCCAAGGAGTCTCTCTCGATCGCAGAAGGAGCCTCGTTTCTCCATGGACGTTTCAGGCACCGTTAGGGACGCCATCCTTACTACGGGCGGCTTTGCGTTGGCATTGGCCCCTTCCTTGCCACCCCCAGTGCTGGACGCCGTGCTGGGGGCCTTGGAGATCCTCACGCTGCCCCTGTTGCTGCCGGGGGGGGCGGAGGCAGCGGTGGTCTGGGTGGTCGACGTCATCTTGTGTATTGGTCTTGTGTGTCTGAGTTTGAAGATTTAGTTTGTTTGTGTGTTGAGTTTGTGATCTTTTCTTTCTTTACCTTTTTTCCACCTATTCTTTCTTTCCTTTCTTTTCTCTAGTTTATTTTCTTTCTTTACTTTATTTGCTCTTTATTTTAATCTTTCTTCTCCTCTCCGATCTCTTGTCTTTCCTATCTTCGTTATTTTCTTTTAAATTTCGCAGTTCTCTTTTCTCTTACTGTTTCATGTCTTTTTTCCCTGTATCTGCTTATATTTCCTTTTCTCTCTTCCTTTTGTCTTTCTTCCTTCCGTCCATCATTTATTGCCTTCCTCTCCTTTCCTTCGCGTTCTTTTCCTTCACCTGTAGTGCGTTTTTCCTCCTCCTCTCTCCTCTCCTCTTTTCTCCTCGTCGTTGCGCTTCTCACCTGCAATTAACGTAACAGTGTCCACTCACACCTGGCCTCACTTCGCCTCATCTCTCACCTCGGCGTAACAAAGCTTGGTGTGTCAGTTTTGGGCGTTACACTTTTTATTTATTTATTTACTTTTTATTTTCTCTTTGTTTGTATATGAGTGAAATGTTACGTTGTTTAGTAGTGATTGGTTAATTGATTGTACTTGTTCATGGATTGTGTGTGTGTGTGTGAGAGAGAGAGAGAGAGAGAGAGAGAGAGAGAGAGAGAGAGAGAGAGAGAGAGAACGCGGAGGAACTTAGAGGAAGGGAGGGAGAGACAAGGCTGGAGGGGCTGGGAGTGGAAGGGGGAGGGAAAATGGCCTGGGGAATGTTATGCGTGGTAACCTAACTGTGTATTTATAGACATGACACGCCACATGGCTGGTCAGAGAGAGAGAGAGAGAGTGTGTGTGTGTGTGTGTGTGTTCGCTACCTACTATCTTCTCTCCACATAATACGTATAATGTGTGTTTAGATGTCTATATTTATCTGTTACTAGTGTTACAGTTTCAGAACCGGTCAATCTTTTCGGAATATTTTTCTTTCTTGGGGGCAATATATTAAAGAAGCCCGTTTTTTCCTTGGTTTATTTATTCGTTTATTACTTAGTCATTTTTGTGGCCCTGACTTGACTTCTTAACACTTGAAAAAAAAAATTTGATTGTAAACTGATAGCACTAAATAAAGACAAACTCACACTATTCAGTCTTAATGTAGTACAAGGATTAACCAAATTTAAACGAGATTAATTTGTAGATAATTCTCAAGCTTGTCTCTGTCCCATCTCTCTTAAGACGCTTGATAATCATTCTAATCAGTGGCCTTTCAATACAATCCTTACGAGAGAACAAAGCTTAGCCCCTTCAGTACCATGACACGTTTTCATATTCATTCTGCTTACTATTTGGTGATTTTATACAGTTTCAGAACTCATTTGGTGGATTAAGATAGTGAAAACTTTGGCCATTAATCTTTTGACCTCCACAGACCCTTCCTAATATCAATAAAAGTCTAATTGTACATAAATCTCATGGCAAAAATGTGTCCCAGCACTGAGGGGCTTAAGAATACTGAGCTAAATCCACAGCTGGCTCGTTGCTCCTACCACCTCCGCCTTCGTCTTTGCCTTCTCAGTATGCTAATGTGAAGACTTGTTCTTAGCGGAAGCGCGGTTTGCTCTTACGTAATAACTCTTGTGTCTGTTGTATTGCCTTCACCAGAGAAGGAGAGAGAGAGAGAGAGAGAGAGAGAGAGAGAGAGATTAGTAAGTGCTGTACCTAATATCTATGGATCGTGTGTGTGTGTGTGTGTGTGTGTGTGTGTGTGTGTGTGTGTGTGTTCACCTCGATCGTCTGCTGGTCACCCAGCCAGTCTTCCCCATCACGGAGCGAGCTCAGAGCTCATAGACCGATCTCCGGGTAGGACTGTGTGTGTGTAATTCACCTCGGTCGCCTGCTGGTCACCCAGCCAGTCTTCCCCATTAAGGAGCGAGCTCAGAGCTCATAGACCGATCTTCGGGTAGGACTGAGACCACAACACACTCCACACACCGGGAAAGCGAGGCCACAACCCCTCGAGTTACATCCCGTATACCTATTTACTGCTAGGTGAACAGGGACCACACATTAAGAGGCTTGCCCATTTGCCTCGCCGCTTACCGGGACTCGAACCCGGGCTCTCGATTGTGAGTCGAGCGTGCTAACCATTACACTACGCGGTGTGTGTGTGTGTGTGTGTGTGTGTGTGTGTGTGTGTGTGTGTGTGGGTCGTATGATTGCCAAGGGTAGATTAGATTACTAAGGTGAAAAACTAACATCTTAATAGATCGTTGACCCACAGAGAGAGAGAGAGAGAGAGAGAGAGATAAAGAGAGGAATTAATGGGTAGTTATATAGCTATCAAGTACATATACCTTACAAAATATAACCATACATTTTCATCATCATTAATATTTCAGTGTATATATTTTGGGCAGATGAAAAAAAAAAAAAGATAAATAAATGATGAAGTGACATTATTTCTGCATCACTCTCACCACCACCATCACCACTATTACCACGGTATCATCTCCAGCCATACACCCAATCACTGCATCACCACCACTACCACAGTCATCATTCTTCACCACCACCATCACCACCATCACCACCACCACACCCACGGTCCGGTTCCCCTCGCGACACAGGTTAGGATGGCACTGGGGTCTGAAGAAGAGGAGGGAGAGGAAGAGGAGGAGGGAGAAGAAGAGGAGGAGGAGGAAGAAGAGGAGGAGGAGGAGGAGGAGGGGGAGAGGGGGAGAGGAAGAAGAGAGAACTGTCAAAGGGGGAGAGAGAGGTGATAGTTGTTATTACCCCTTACCCCCTTTCTCTCTCTCTCTCTCTCTCTCTCTCTCTCTCTCTCTCTCTCTCTCACACACACACACACCTAAACACACACACACACACACACACACACACACACACACACACACACACACACACACACACACACACACACACACACACACACACACACACACACACACACACACACACACACACACACACACACACACACACACGGATCAAAATCTTTCGTAGACTGACAAGAACAAACTCAAACTTTCTTTCTCTCCCTTTTTTTTTTTTCCTCCGTCCTTCCTTTTTTCCACCTCCTTGCTTCCTGTCTGTCTTCACTGCATCTCCTCCTCCTCCTCCTCCTCCTCCTCCTCCTCCTCCTCCTCCTCCTCCTCCTCCTCCTCCTCCTCCTCCTCCTCCTCCTCCCTCTCCCTCTCCTTCTCCTTCTCCTTCTCCTCCTCCTCCTCCTCCTCCTCCTCCTCCTCCTCCTCCTCTTCCTCCTCTTCCTACTTCTCTTTTCCCTTCCTCTTCCATCTTCACCTCTCACATTTCATTTTTCCTTATTTATCATCACTCAAGCAAGAGAGAGAGAGAGAGAGAGAGAGAGAGAGAGAGAGAGATGGATGTATGACGGCAGTGAGAAATGTAATGAGAGCCAATTTCTCTCTCTCTCTCTCTCTCTCTCTCTCTCTCTCTCTCTCTCTCTCTCTCTCTCTCTCTCTCTCTCTCTCTCTCTCTCTCTCTCTCTCTCTCTCTCAAGGAAGAGTCTCTCTTATCGCGCCAGAGAGACTCTCTTCGTCATGACTGAATCAAGAGAGAGAGAGAGAGAGAGAGAGAGAGAGAGAGAGAGAGAGAGAGAGAGAGATTGTGTTCTGCATAGTGCTTCACCAAATTACTATGCTTATTGACGTTGAGGAGGAGGAGGAGGAGGAGGAGGAGGAGGAGGAGAGGAGGAGGAGAAGAAGAAGAAGAAGAAGAAGAAGAAGAAGAAGAAGAAGAAGATACGAAGAAGGAGGAGGATGATGATGAGGAGGAAGGTCTTGGTTATAGCTTGCCTTGACAGGGTGAGTTTTAAGAGGAAGGGAGGGAGGAGTAGAGACAGGCAGGGAGGGAAGGAGAAGGAGGAAAGAAGGAAGACGAAAAGCGAAGATAGAGGTTAGAGGAGAAAGGTGGAGAGAAGAGACAGGGAGGAAGGAGAAGGGGAAAAAAGGAAGATAGATGGGGGAAGGTGGAAAGAAAAACCAGGGAAGGAGGAAAGAAAGATGAAAGTGAAGGAAAATGGAGAAAAGAAACAGGGAGGAGGAAGGAAGAAGAAGCAAGTGTGGATGAGGAACGAGGTAGAGAAGAGGAGGAAAGGAGAATGAATAAAAGGAAGAGGAGAAGAAAGAGAGGTGTAATGAGTGTGTGTGTGTGTGTGTGTGTGTGTGTGTGTGTGTGTGTGTGTGTGTGACGTGTAAAGTAATTGTATACGCTGCTGAAAGAGAGAGAGAGAGAGAGAGAGAGAGAGAGAGAGAGAGAGAGAGAGAGAGAGAGAGTTTGCAATTGCTTAAGGTTAACACGAAAAACGGGAATTCTTATTGTTGTTGTTGTTATTGTTGTTGTTGGTGGTGGTGGTGGTGGTGGTGCTGCTGCTGCTGAAGGTAGTAGTGGTGTTATTATCGTTATTATTATTATTTTATTTTTATTATTGTTATTATTATTATTATTATTATTATTATTATTATTATTATTATTATTAGTAGTAGTAGTAGTAGTAGTAGTAGTAGAAGTAGTGTTATTATTTCATTTTTATTATTGTTATTATCATCATCATCATCATCATACTACCACCACCACCACCACCACCACCACCACCACCACCCAAGTAGTAATAATAAGAGTAATAATAGCAACAACAACAGCTCACCACCACTCAAGGACACTCCCATTAAGTTTGCTCTAAGACTTTGCAATGACTCAACTTTGCCATATTGGAGAGAGAGAGAGAGAGAGAGAGAGAGAGAGAGAGAGAGAGAGAGAGAGAGAGAGAGACAGTGACGGTGGTGGTGGGGGTGGTCAGAGGGGGTCAAAGGGGAAAGTGAGAGGCGTACAAGAGGAGGAGGAGGAAGAGGAAGAGGACGAGAGGTCAAGGAGAGTCTGTTGGTTTCCTGGTGGAGAGAGAGAGAGAGAGAGAGAGAGAGAGAGAGAGAGAGAGAGAGAGAGAGAGAGGTGTAATGATGGGAGGATGGGGAAGGGGGGAGGAATGTTGGCATAACTGTATCGAACTAAATTTGACTCTTGGCTTCATCCTCCTTCCCAGAGAGAGAGAGAGAGAGAGAGAGAGAGACTGACTGACTGACAGAGAGAATGAAGGAGAAAAACAGAAATAGTGGTCGTTTTCAAATCCTTAGTTAACACACGCTTTCCCGTTTTCTGTTCACGTTATGGTGTGTGTGTGTGTGTGTGTGTGTGTGTGTGTGTGTGTGTGTGTGTGTGTGTGTGTGTGTGTGTGTGTGTGTGTAAATAATGAAGAAGAGGTTTAGTACTTTCGTTTACCATCCTTTACTGCTTAATTAGCACCGTTTTCTTCCGCCAACAGGTCACGATAGAAAACTTTTACAGCGAATACTAGTCTAAAAATATTTAATCACTTGAGAGAACCTGTCACGTTTTCTTTCACGAGACCTGGGTACGTTTTCTCTTTTCTCTCCTATTATTTTCTTTCTCTTTCCCCGTGTTTCTTCTCCATATCGCTTTGTATTTTAGTTCCTTTCTTCTTGTTCTCTGCCATCCGTTTGTCCTTTTATTCTATCTCTCTTGTTTTGGTGATAGGACTTGACAAGAGGAAAATTACTGATTGCCAATTTGAAAGCGAGACTATTGCAATCTTTCAGTGCTTTTAAGAAACGTTTAGGACTTGGTAGAGTGAAGAAAAAAGTATAGATTTCATTATACTAAACTCTCTCTCTCTCTCTCTCTCTCTCTCTCTCTCTCTCTCTCTCTCGTTGGTGCTTGAAGACAAAGGAGATCACTCAGCTACTATTTTTACACCTAGTTGAAAAAAAGGGACTATAAAGGAGTTGGTTGGGTATGAAAGGGGAAATAGAGCGCACGAGGGAATTGGGACACAGACTAGAGAGAGAGAGAGAGAGAGGTTATTTTTAAAAGCCACTGACTGAAAGGGGCCACATTGGATCCTGTGGAGAGAAGATATACTATTTTTAGAAGTCCGCGAGGAGAGAAGAAGACATGGAGGTGCACGTAGCGGCCAGAGGGACACCAGTTGGGGGGGTGCAGATAAGACTACGTTGAAACCCCATAAGTGAAGGAGACATGGCGATACTAAAATTAGGACATTATAGAGATGAGTGGCTATTTTTGAAAAGGTGCGTAGAGGACATGACTGTGGATATCTGAAAGGAAATGTGA
>NC_059304.1:11531392-11558892 GCF_017591435.1 Portunus trituberculatus | reverse complement strand
CACACACACGATACGTAGAGTCAATGCCGAGCTTACCTTGATCCGTACTTTTAATCCTTCCTCCTCCTCCTCCTCCTCCTCCTCCTCCTCCTTCACGTTACTTTTTATTTATTTTTTTTTATTATTTGTTAGGTCTGTTCGTCTCTCATTCTTCTATCTTCTCCCTCACACTCCTCCTCCCTTCTTCTCCTCCCTCCTCCTTCCTCCTTGCGTTACGTTCCTCTCGCATTAGTATCCTCCTGTTTCTTCTTTCCTTTCTTCGCTTCGTTTTTGCTAATTTATTTTCTTTTTCTCGCTCTCTTTTTCATGTTTCTTGTTTTCCTTCTTGTTTCCTCTGTATTTCATTTTCTATTTTCTCATGTTTTGGTTTTTGCTCTTTGTTGTTGTTCTTCTTTACTTTGTTTCTTTCCTCTTATTCATTCTCTTGTTTCCATATTTTCCATGTTTTTTTTCGTTGTTTCTGCTATTTCTCTGTTTTTCTCCTTTACCTCTTATTGTTGTTTCTTCTTTTACCCTCCTTTACCTTCTTTCCTCTCTTTCTTCTCCCTTCTCTCTCACATTCTTCATTTCTTCGTCAAGTTTTTCCCATTTATCTTGTTTTGTCTTTCCCCACCTCTGTTCTGTTTTTCTTTTCTTCGTCTCTCTTTATCTTCCTCCCCTTCCACCTCTCTTTCCTCCTCCTCCTCCTCCTCCTCCTCCTCCTCCTCCTCTCGCATTCCTGTTCGCCTCCTCACGGGAGATAAAAATAATGGTAATAATAAAGATAATAATAACATGAAGAGCAGGTGTTGGCTCTCTGCTGTTTAGGGGTGGGTGTGATTCATGCTCTGTTGTTGTTGTTGTTGTTGTTGTTGTTGTTGTTGTTGGATTCGTTATTGTTCAGGTTATTTAAAGATTGTTTTTCTCCTTTCTTTTCTTTTTTTCTTTTCTTTCTCTCAATCTTTTTCTTTCTTTCTTTTTCTTTCTTTTTATCAATATGTCCATACGTATACCTGTATCTGTCTAAATGTTTCTTTCTTTCTTACTTTCTCTCTTTTTTTTCTTTTTATCTATGTCCATATGCATACCTATATCCATTTATGCTTTCAATTTTTCTTTCTTTCTTTCTTTCTTTCTTTTTTATTATTTTCTTATATCTATCTATATTCTATCTACCTATCTATGTCTGTTTTATGTTCGCCCTGCCTTCTTGTAACATCATCTTTTGTCTTTATTGAAATGTCTTCCTTTGCCTTCTTTCTCTCGTTCCTTCATCTAAATTAATCTCAGTTTTTTGGAAATGTTTATGCCTGTTTTATTTATGCATTATTTTTATTTATTCATTTTTATTTTTTATTTTCTTAGCGACAATGTAATGGACTTTTTTTTGTTCTTGGTCTCCCTTCATGCTTCAGATAGATAAAAAGGGAAATGAGTTACTTTTTCTTTTTTGCTTTCCCCTTTCAGACCTTTCTCTCTTTCTTCCCTTGTCTTTTTCATTCAGCTTTCTCTCTCTCTCTCTCTCTCTCTCTCTCTCTCTCTCTCTCTCTCTCTCTCTCTCTCTCTCTCTCTCTCTCTCTCTCTCTCTCTCTCTCTCTCTCTCTCTCTCTCTCTCTCTCTCTCTCTCTCTCTCTCTCTCTCTCTCTCTCTCTCATTGTTGTGTGGTAATTGTGTGTATTATTAGTAACTGGAAAATTAGGTTTCTCTCTCTCTCTCTCTCTCTCTCTCTCTCTCTCTCTCTCTCTCTCTCTCTCTCTCTCTCTCTCTCTCTCTCTCTCTCTCTCTCTCTCTCTCTCTCTCTCTCTCTCTCTCTCTCTCTCTCTCTCTCTCTCTCTCTCTCTCTCTCTCTCTCTCCTCTTGTCTCTCTCTCTCTCTCTCTCTCTTATCCTTATTGGTGTAACTTCTCGTTCGTTCGTATACCACTGTTATTTTGTTATCCTTGTGTCCCTCTCTTGGTGTTTATCTTATTGGTCTCTCTCTCTCTCTCTCTCTCTCTCTCTCTCTCTCTCTCTCTCTCTCGCTCTCGCTCTCGCTCTGGTAGTATTATTTGTTTGATTTTCTTCGGTGAGTTATAAGGTGTATCAATTACGTATATTCCATAAGACAACAGGTCTACTCTACCTTCACCCCGGGTCATGTGATAGTGCTGTTAGGGTCGGCGCCTCTGTACTCACCGCCGTGCCGCGATACACACACTTCTTCGCTGCTGCCGGGCCCTCCATGTTGCTGGACCTACTGCTGGTGCTGCTGGAGTATTCCTTGTGGTGTCTTGGTGCAGGCGGCTCTCAGACCACGCTATCCTCCTACGTCTGCCTTCCTTACGCCCTCACGCTCATTACTTCACTTTCACTTAATTACGCTTCACTTTTCTTGGTATAACACACTAGCAGCACTTAACACTCCACCTCAGCACTCAGCACTCCACTCAGCACTTTAGCACCTCCTCCCCAGCACACCAGACGACCGCGATGCTTGCACTGGCCCGCCGCGCCTCGCCTCGCCGTGCCAGCCGCCCTCACCACCAGAGACCCGTGCCCCGATAAACACGTGGCCAGATTCACCCGGCTCAGGGAAACTTGTGAAACTCATGCACAGATAAATTGACACTTAGCCCTTAGGTTAAACTTTTGAACAGGTAAATTGGCGCTTATTTGAATTTGTGGACTGGGCAATTGGAACTTAAGAAAACTCCTTTATGGACAAACTGGAATTCAGGTTAACTCATGAGAGGGTAAATTAGACTTCCGTTAAGGACGCGGATACAAAAAATTGTGTTCAGGTGTGTTCGTATACAAGTGAATATAGAACTCAGGTAAATTGGTACTCAGGTAAGCTCATGCATAGGTAATTAGCATCAAAGTTAACTAATGAAGGGATGTTTTTAGATATTCACAGATTACTCATTAATTAAGTTCACGTCTGAAGTAAACTCGCACACAAAGTCACTCATTAGTAGACTCTTTCATGGGTAGATTGGCGCTCATGTAGACTCCAGGTGAAGAGGACTAATTTTTTAGACAAGTAAAATGGCTCGCTAGTAAAGTCGCTCCCGGATGATCATGTTTCAGTCTTGCGATAAAGTGAAGGTGTGTTTCAGGTAAATCTTTCCTTTGGTCAGGTAAACTCCCTTACGCCTTCTACTCTTGTGATGTCCGCATTCCTCTCGTCTAGTGTTCTGCTGTGCTCCTGGTAAAGATGCACACACACACACACACACACACACACACACACACACACACACACACACACACACACACACACACACACACACACACACACACTTTCTCTCTCAGGTGTTAAATCTAATTCTCTACTTTTTTTTTTATCTTGCAGCTACTTTTTTTTTTTTTTTTTTTTTTTCTATTTTTTCAGCACTTGGCCGGTTTCCTGTGCTCACGATAAGAGGTGGATGTTGTGGACTGGACTCGGGGATTCCTTAGCAGTGATTTCGATAGAGAGAGAGGGAGAGGGAAGGGAAGAGGTGGGGAGAAGGGAAGTGAATTGGATAGGTACAATAGACTAGACGAGAGAGAGAGAGAGAGAGAGAGAGAGAGAGAGAGAGAGAGAGAGAGAGAGAGAGTTGCGTGGGTGTTACAAAGTCGAGAAAAGACCAAGTAGGAGTTTGTTCTTTCTTTCATCTCAGCTTCACCACCACCACCACCACCACCACCACCACCACCACCACCACTACCACTTCCTCTATGCCATTCATCTCCTGCCTTTTCCCTCCATACCCTTACCCTTTCCTTCCTTCCCTTTCTCTCCTCTCCTCTTATTCCTCCCCCCTATCGCCTTTCATTCACGTGTTATTTATCCTTCACATTCGTCTTGTCCTTTTCATTTTTTTTTTCATCCCCTCTTTCCTTGTATCCCTTCCTTACCTTTCATATCCCTAACATTTATCCCTCCCACCCCTCCTGCATTCCCTTCCTTCTCCCGCCTGCGGCCCCGATTGTGACAGGTGACGAGCGTGACAGATTGCAACAGGTGTCAGGACAGCAATGCGTGGTCACTGGTTATGGGAGAGAGAGAGAGAGAGAGAGAGAGAGAGAGAGAGAGAGAGAGCGTGTTAGTAGAAGTAAAATAATGCCAGTAAGAATGAAACAGGGAGAGGGAGGGAGAGAGGAAGGAGGAGGAGGAGGAGGAGGAGGAATTATGTAAGTACAAGAAGATAAAGAATGGGGAGGAGGAGGAGGGGCGAAGGAGGAGGAGGCGGCACCAGCGGCGACCTTCCATAAGTTTTCTTAACCGTGATGTTAATGTTGTTTTGCTTAGAGAGAGAGAGAGAGAGACCTTGGCAAGTTATCTGAGACGTGACTGGTGACAGACTAGGTAAGGGAAGAGAGGAAGATGTCACCCTTTTTCTCCTCCTCCTCCTCCTCCTCCTCTTTTCCCCTCCTTTCCTCCTCCTCCTCTTTTCTCCTTCCTTTCCTCCTCCTCCTCCTTCTTTCTCCCTCCTCTCCTCTCCTCCCCTCCCCTCCCTCCCTCCCTCTCCTCTCCTCTCCTCTCCTCTCCTCTCCTCTCCTCTCCTCTCCTCTCTCTCTCTCTCCTCTCTCTCTCTCTCTCTCTCTCTCTCTCTCTCTCTCTCTCTCTCTCTCTCTCTCTCTCTCTCTCTCTCTCTCTCTCTCTCTCTCTCTCTCTCTCTCCCCTTAATGAGAAACGTTTCACTACTTTGCCAGTGAACAAATTGTATTTAAACATACATTAAATTTTTTATGCAAACTCTTACTATATCTATATTTGTTGCCTTTATAGTTACCTTAGGTTATTGAAAGGCCAAGTTAATGTAGTTTTGTTATTTAAGAGAGAGAGAGAGAGAGAGAGAGAGAGAGAGAGAGAGAGAGAGAGCGCCCTGAGCCATATATCAGTTTTGCATAGTATGTGTCAGTGTGAAGTGACAAGATCTGCATATATTTTATGAGTAGACCATTGTGTAGTGTCTTAATTCATGGTGAACTATATGTTAAGCCACTGAGTGTTGGTGGCCTTATGTACTCCTTACCTTGCCACATGATAAGAGAAAGTTATGAGGCTCCTAATGAAGACTTGGCCAACCTTCCTCAGCCTTCAGTCTCTTTGGCGATGTGGAGTTTTAGGAGGTGTGAAGCTATTCTGCCATCCATTAATTAACACTGCCAGGAAACCATCACGTGCCTATTACCAGTTGTTTTGTGAGTGTCAGAATAATATCTGGCCAACTTTCCCTGCCTTTTCTCAGTCTTCAGTCCATTTAGTAATGTTGAAATTTAGGAATCTGTAAGCTATGTTCTGCCATTCACTTTGTACGTTACCACTTGTTCTGATAATGTCAAGGTAATGCTACAAGTAACACTGTTTTCATTTCTCCTGCAGGTGGACTGAGTGTTCTGCCTCTCCTGCTCAGCTTTGCAGTGGGTGGTCTGCTGGGAGATGTATTCCTTCACCTCCTGCCGGAAGCATGGAGTATGGCCCTGGAAGGTGTGTGTGTGTGTGTGTGTGTGTGTGTGTGTGTGTGTGTGTGTGTGTGTGTGTGTGTGTGTGTGTGTGTGTGTGTGTGTACACTTAATTTTTCCCATAGTCATATCTAAGTAACAGGATACATGAAAAGTAGTAAAGTACTTACCACGTTTGTATGATCACACTAAACAAAACAAAAAAACAAAAAACAATAAAATTAGCAAGTGAAATGCAGCAGTATGTACCCACACAGCATTATATGTATGTATAAGTTGAATCAGCAAGTTGCACTAAACAAAAAATTAAAGTTGACGTTGTTAGTTAAGTGCACCAATATTCCTCACAGCTGACTGCCTCTTTAAACCACTTGCTTCATGTGTCTTCCCCAGGGGGTGCCGGGACCCATGAGGCCTTCACCCAGGTGGGATTGTGTGTGCTGGCAGGAATTTTTGTCTTCATTGTGGTGGAGATGCTGGCAAGTCATGACTCCTCCTCCACAGCACTGAACAACAACAACAATACTAAGGGAGGCTCAGGAGATGGCCGGAAGGAGGTGTGTGTGTGTGTGTATTTTACCTAGTTGTAGTTTTACAGGGCCTGGGCTTTATGCTCATGTGGCCCCGTCTCCATATCTACACTTATCCAATCTTACTTTAAAAGTGTGCACACTCATTGCAGACACTACTTCTTCATCTAAACTGTTCCACGTCTCAATACATGTCTGCGGGAAACTATATTTTTTAATATCTCTCAAACATCTTCCTTTTCTCAGCTTTTTACTATGCGATCTTGTGCTTCGGATGTCATATTCTTCTCTCAGGATCAGTTTCTCATTATCCACTTGGTCCATTCCGTTGATCAATTTATAAACTTGTATCAGGTCTCCTCTCTCCCTTCTTTGTTCCAGGGTTGGTAGATCCATAGCCTTTAGTCTCTCCTCATATGTCATCCCTTCAAATTCTGGAACCATTCTTGTAGCTATTTTTTGTAGCCTCTCCAATTTCCTTATGTGTTTCTTGTTATGAGGGGTCCACACTACTCCTGCATATTCCAATCTGGGTCTTATTATAGTACTTATCAATTTCTTCATCATTTCTTTGTCCATGTAGTGAAATGCTACTCCAATATTCCTTAGCAAATTATATGTTTCTCTAAAAATTCTATCAATATGGCTTACTGGTTGATTGTTTTCTTCCATCGTCACTCCTAAGTCCTTTTCCTTTTTGACTTTCTCCAGTTCTACTCCATCTCCCATCTTATAGATTCCCACAGGTCGTCTTTCACTCTTTCCCATTTCCATGGCTTTTGTTCACATTGAATTCCATTTCCCACTTCTTACTCCATTCCCAGATCTTATTTAGGTCTTCTTGCAGTATTTCACAATCCTCCTTTTGCTTTATAACTCTGCACAGTTTCGTATCGTCCGCAAACAAATTTATGTAGCTGTTCACTCCTTCTGGCATGTCGTTAATATAAATGAGGAAAAATATTGGTGCCAATACTGACCCCTGTGGCACTCCACTTTCTACTGCTCTCCACTTTGACTTCATATCATTAACTACCGTCCTTATTTCTCTCCCCCTCAAATAATTTTCTATCCATCTCAATGTGCTTTCTTTTAAGCCACCCTTCTCCTCTAACTTCCACAGTAATCTTGCATGTGGCACTTTGTCAAATGCCTTTTGTTAAATCCAAATAAATGCAGTCAACCCATCCCTCTCTCTCTTGTGTGTGTGTGTGTGTGTGTGTGTGTGTGTGTGTGTGTGTGTGTGTGTGTGTGTGTGTGTGTGTGTGTGCTTTCTGATGTATTATGGCTGCCATTATTCAGTTGCTATTTTGATATTTTCATTGTATATTGGATAGATATCAGAGTGTTGGTGTATATTTATTTTACTCTGTGTATGATAAAAAAAAATTGCACATTTTTTTATATACATACATAAGTTTTTGAGAAATAGGTCCCGATATTCTTGAAAAATTTAGATCATGGTGTTCATTTTTTCAATTATTGTTTCATTTAATTGGACATCAAGCCTTTACCTACACATTACATATACTGCTTTGTCCTCACACTTCTGCCCTCACTCAGTAAATCCTTCCCTCTGCAGGTGACGGGCTACCTCAATCTTGTCGCCAATGGGATTGACAACTTCACTCATGGCCTGGCAGTGGCTGGCTCCTTCATGGTGTCCTACAAGACGGGCCTGCTTACCACGGCTGCTATCCTCATTCATGAGGTGCCACACGAGATTGGTGACTTTGCCATCCTTCTGAAGTCAGGTTGGTTGGTTCTACCTTATTGTCATTCATTTTAGGTTGTTCGTTTTGTTGTTTTTCAGGCTGCTTTGTTCTATCTTGGAATTCAGTTCAGAAATTTTCTAGAGCACAAGATTTGGTAAAAGGTATTAATAGTGTGTATTTTGTAGTCATCCTGTGAGACATCATCTATTTAATAGTGTTACAGGAGTAAGAAATGATTAAAGTGTTCTTCTGAAGCATGATCATCCTGCTGAACCTTCTGTGTGTCCTCCAAGTTTTTTTTTAGAGGAATGGAATGTTTGTAAGTGAAGTGATGTATTAACTGCATTGCTTTTTTCCCTCAGGGTTCAGCAGATGGGAGGCAACCAAGGCCCAGTTCTACACAGCGACAGTGGGACTTGTGGGGGCTCTAGTCACCCTTTTCCTAGGCAGCACAGAGATTCTGGGTGAGTCTCCTTAACTCTGCAGCCACAAAGTTGGATGATCACTCCAGAGATAACCGTTAAAGATACTTGCTTATTTTATACTTAATATCCCAAGTATCTTTCATGACATACAAAGAAAATTAATGATGATTGCAGTATTTGTTAAGAAATTTATTAAGTAATTTTTATACTACTGGTTGTCTAATTTTTATATCAAGATATCCAAAGTGTCTATATCTGGTTATTAACTTATTCACTTTCACTTCCTCTTTTTTGCTTCTTGAGGATGTGTCAGTTTCTTGAGTGGCAGGATGCTGAGAGAATTGAGGCTTTATGAATGACTTATTTATAAAGGTATTTATGATATAGCAGTAAATGCTCTTTTCCAGGTGGAGTTCAAGTGTACATCTTGGGCTTCACAGCTGGAGGCTTTCTCAACATTGCTCTGGTCACAGTGTTGCCAGACCTGCTGCAGGAGGATCGACCAGCTCAGTCCTGCGCTCAACTGCTGTGCCTCCTCTTTGGCACCCTGACAATGGCAACGGTGGCACTCACCTGTTAGTCACATCCCAACACTCTCACTGTTGGGAGTTGTGTGCCCAGCTCTTTGTTTTTGGTCACCCACCTCACAGTAAACATCTTCCATCCTAACAGCCTTCACCTCCCCCCATCCTCACCCAGACTCACACCCTCCCAGGAGAGGCTCAGCAGTCATGGGTGTGTTTTGTATGGAGTTGTATCAGATATTTAGGTTCCAGATCCTCAAAGTGTTCATAGAGTTTTCCCAAGATGCATTTACAAATTTTTGTTTTGTACTTTTATGAAAGCTATCTTTTGTATGTAATTGTGATTGTATATACAGTTATCTAATTACTGTTTTATAGAGAGCAAAGGCATATCTATGTAGTATTAAGGTGCCACTTGTTATGACAAAACTACTTATGAATCTAGTTCAATTTACTTATATATTTATCTACTTACAGGCCACACTAATGTGTGTGTGTGTGTGTGTGTGTGTGTGTGTGTGTATTTACCTAGTTGTAGTTTTACAGGGCCTGGGCTTTATGCTTGTGTGGTCCTGTCTCCATATCTACACTTATCCAATTTTTCTTTAAAACTATGTACACTCTTTGCTGACACCACTTCCTCACTCAAATTGTTCCAAGTCTCAACACATCTTTGCGGGAAACTAAATTTTTTAACATTTCTCAGACATCGTCCCTTCCTTAGTTTCTTACTATGCGATCTTGTGCTTCTAAAGTCATATTCTTCTCTCAGGATCAGTTTCTCATTATCCACTTCATCCATTCCGTTAATCAATTTATAAACTTGTATCAGATCCCTCTCTCTCTCTCTGCTCCAAGGTTGGTAGATCCATTGCCTTTAGTCTCTCCTCATATGCCATCCCTTTAAATTCTGGAACCATTCTTGTAGCCATTTTTGTAGTCTCTCTAATTTTCTTATGTGTTTCTTTTTATGGGAGTCCACACAACTCCTGCATATTCCAATCTAGGTCTTATTTTAGTACTTATCAATTTCTTCATCATTTCCTTGTCCATATAGTGAAATGCTACTCCAATATTCCTTAGCAAATTATCGTCTCTCTGAAAATTCTATCAATATGGCTTACCGGTTGATTATTTTCTTCCATTGTCACTCCCAAGTCCTTTTCCTTTTTACTTTTTCTAGTTCTACTCCATCTCCCATCTTATAGATTCCCACTGGTCGTCTTTCACTTTTCCCATTTCCATGACATGGCTTTTGTCCACATTGAATTCCATCTCCCATTTTTGCTCCATTTCCAGATCTTGTTTAAGTCTTCCTGTAGTATTTCACAATCCTCTTTTGTTTAATGACTCTGCACAGTTTCGCATCGTCCAAAACAGATTTATGTAGCTGTTCACTCCCTCTGGCATGTCATTTATATATACGAGAAAAAGTATTGGTGCCAATACTGACCCCTGTGGCACTCCGCTGTCTACTGTTCTCCACTTGGACTTCATATCTTTAACTATCGTCCTTATTTCTCTCCCCCTTAAGTAATTCTTCATCCATCTCAATGTGCTTCCTTTTAAGCCACCCTTCTCCTCTAACTTCCATAGTAATCTTTCATGTGGCACTTTATCAAAAGCCTTTTTTAGATCTAAATAAATACAGTCAACCCATCCTCTCTCTCTTGTACTTTATCAACTATTCTAGAGTAGAAACTCAATAAATTTGTCACACATGACCGACCTTTTCTAAAACCAAATTGGCTATTTGATAATATTTTGTTGTCTTCAAGAAACTCAATCCATTGCTTCTTTATTACTTTTCACACATCTTGCATATTACACTAGTTAGTGATACCGGTCTGTAATTTAAAGGTTCTTCCTTCCTTCCGCTCTTATATATGGGAACCACCTCAGCTCTTTTCCACTCCACTGGCACTGTTCCATTTTCTATTGAGCATTTTATGATGTTGTATATTGGACTTGCTAGTTCTTCCCTACATTCTTTCAGTATTCTGCCTGAGACTTCATCCGGTCCCATTGCCTTTTCCTCATCAATTCCGTCATCAACTTTTTATTTCAAGCTTGGTTACTTTAATCTCTTTCATATAGACAGTCTCTCTATTACCCTGTGGTCTTTCAAATTTGGATTCCTTAGTAAAGACCTCATGAAATTTACTATTTAACAGTTCTGCCATACTTTTGGGTCTTCCACCATTCCGTTTTCTCCTTTTAACCTTTCTATTGTTTCTTTTTGTCTTATTTTTCCATTTATGAATCTGTAGAACAATTTTGGTTGTTCCTTACATTTTCGACAATGTCCTTTTCATAGTTCTTTTCTTCTTCCTTTCTCACCTTAGCATATTCATTTCTTGCTGTTTTGAAGTTTTCCTTATTTTCTGGATTTCTGTTTCTTCTCCACCTTTTCCATGCTCCATCTCGTTTCTCCTTTGCCCTAGCACATCTTGCATTAAACCAATCTTTCTTTCCTTCTTCTTTAGGTCTATATTTCGGAACATATTCCCTGACCCCAGTTTTGTATATTTCCAAAAATAAGTTATATTTCTCTTGAACCGTTAATGAGTTTTCCATCTCCTCCCAGTTTACGTTTTAAAATAGTTCTTGAGATTCTCAATATCAGCCTTTCTGTAATTTAATCGGTCTCCTTTGTATGATTCATCTCTATCTTCCTTTCCTTCTTCTATATCCATCTCTAATATTACATGGTCACTCTTTCCCAATGGGCACTTGTATCTTATATCATCGTTAATTGGTATATCCCTTGTAAAAACTAGGTCTAATCTTGCCGGCTCATCGTTTCCTCTGAATCTTGTGTTTTCCTTTACTCTTTGGACCATCAAATTATCTATCATTAGGTTCAGGAATCTATCTCCCAGGCATCTTCCCCATACCACTTTCATAATTTTCCCAGTCTACCTCCTTACAGTTGAAATCTCCTACCAATATCACTTTTCTCCTTTCCTTAATGATTCTTGTAAGACTCCTTATTGTGTCATCTATCATGTCTCTATATTCTTGGTTAGTCCATGAGTTTGTTTTGGTGGCACATATGTTCCAATGATTGTTAACTCCTTTTTATTAATATGCATCTTAACATACAGTATTTCTGATTTTCCTTCCCAAACTCCACTTGATTTACCACTATCTCCTTCCTTAACATCATCATGACTCCTCCTCCTTTACCCACTCTGTCTCTCCTCCATATATTATACCTTTTATCTATGTCTATTTTTATTGCCTCATTTAACTTTGTTTCCACCAGGCATACAATATCTGGTTCTTCTTTCTTTATGTAATCTCTTAATTCTAATTTACTAGATAAAATCCCATCTATGTTTGTATACATCATTTTTAATCTCTTGTTCTTATCATTTTAGTTAAACTTGCTCCATTTTTTCTCTTCTTTCTCTTTTATATACCATTTCCTTATCCTGTCTCCTATAATTCTCCAAAAATCTTCTTTCCTCCTCTGACCTTTCATTATTTTTTCTCTTGCTTCTGCCACCAGTTCATTGTGTCTCTTCCTTTCCTCCTCGTTTCTATTTTTCTTTATATATATATCTTTGCAACCTTCTGTTTCTCTGAGTTTTGTTTTTCTATATAGTACTTCTTCTGCTGCTGCTTGTGATCCTATCATTTTGCTTGTCATATTTTTATCTCTTTTACTTTTAACTGTTCTTCTTGGTCTATATTTAACATTTTTTCTTTCAGTCCAAAAATTTACTTATCTTACTAAATTTTCTTTTTCTTGAGGACTCCTATCATTTTGCTTGTCATTCATCCAACTGTTCTTGTACTTCTTTTTCTTATCTTGGATCTCCATGCTTGTACTTCTTTTTAATCTCTTGTACTCTTTCTTCTTCTTTGTTAACTAGATCTTTTAGCTTCTCTTTCTTTCTCGGCTTTACCGAGTCCTTCTTCCATCAATTTCTTGTAGTTCGCTATTTGGACTTTTAATTCTTCATTTTCGGTTCTTAGCCTAGTTTCGTTTTCTTCCACTCTTTTATCCTTTCTTTCAATTTCTGGAGCTCTTTATCCTGTTCTTCATTCTCTTTCATTCCCATACTCTCCTTTATCAATTTATCTAATTTACGTTCGATAGTCAAGACTCTATCAAATAGTGAAGTTTGCGCCGTATCAAAGCCTTCAAATTCTCTTTCTCCCTCACCAACATTGTCATCATCAGCTTTCATTCTTTCCCTTGTCACATACCTGCATTTAGATGGAATCTCTTTCTCACTCATTATTATTTAACACTGTATTCATGAAAAAAAATGAGTCCACACTTTTCGCCCAGGCCACTGCAAACCCAAACAAAGGTAGTGAAGATCAGCTGATTCTCGGGAGCGACGGTATTGCGTGCTTCCTCTACCGCGTCTCGTGTGTGTGTGTGTGTGTGTGTGTGTGTATTTTGAACTGCATACAGACACACACACCTACACACAGGGCTGATGTGTCTTTGTATTTTCAAAATATTATATCAATATATTTATTATTTTCTCACAATCTTTATTGTTATTATAACGTTAGATATATTTCAAAGTTCTTTTGAGTTGCCTGCTTCATCTTTATGTTTTCTTTGTTGTTTTGTCTCTTCTTGTATGTCAAGCCGCATGTGTGGAAAGTTGTCTTTGTTGTTATTATATTTGTTTAGTGAATTATTTAAGTATTCTTAAATTTACTCATCATTAGCTTCTACCTCTTCAAAATACACATTGGTATCTCAGCATTCAAACAGTCATAAAACTTCTGGCACACCTGCATTTTAACAGGTCTTGGTGTAGTGCACGCTTGTGTTTTCTTTGTCTTGTGTTATGTGGTCTTTTCTCAGTCTTTCAGGGGCTTCACTCACCCAGCCTTTCCTGTCTACCATTATCAGTCTCTAGAAGGTTACGAGATTAAGAAATTTGCCTAATGTCAAAGCTCAATTGAATTAGGAATATTTAATTGTTGTTTGTAATATGCTCTTTGTCGTTTGTTAATTTTAATGAAGCCTTATCTAGAGGAAATTTAAACATGAAAAATTATAAATTTATGTTTAGATCGCATATGCACAAATTATTTTTATTTCTTTCTGGTAAGTAGTGTATTGGTTCTTCTTGGCCAGTGAGTGCTTCCACAGTGTGAGTGCTATATTTGTCCATTGTGAAACAACCAGCCAGTGATGACAGGAACAGTCATAACAGCTTTCCTTTTTTGTTGTACCCAGTGTAATTGTTATTATTTTCTATTTTTTCCAGAAAGCTTCAATTTGTGATGGCTTTCTTGCCTTTCTCTATGCTTTATTTTTGTTTCAGATATTTTATTTCTCTTGAAATTATAATGTTTACTTATGTTCCTGAAAATTATTCATGACTTCTTATCTAACTGTTTTCTCTTAACTACATTGCCATGCAGTTTTACGGATGTTTCAGTCCCTTATACAAAGCCCTAATGTTATTAATGCACCCCAGCACTTGCAGTTTTCACATTGAGTAATGCTTGTATACACGAGGATGGATGAGTGATAATATAGCTGTGATATAGTCCAAGCAGTAGGTAATGTTTTGGTGCAAGGGGGTAGTGTTTGCGGTGCGAGGGATCCAAGACCTTGAGGATCTCCCATCACTTTGAGGAAGGCCACTGGAGCCTAACAGTGTCTTACGTTAGTTGCTTAGGGTTGACTCCAAGGGTGCATATTAGCAGTAAGATTAAGATAGACATAATTATACATTTTCCAAAAGTGAGTGACTGCATTTGTTGCAACTTGAACATCTAGTTTCATTAATGGTGTTTTCCACGAATGCAGCATTTATGCAACACTGAAAAGCTTGTTGATGCTCAGGATTGGATTTATTTGTGTAGCAGTTATCCTCATTTATTATCCTGCTGGCCTTTGTGTGCTTGAGCCTTTGAGTCTTTAACTATTGTATGAAGAAAGATTCTTCAATATCTTTGTGGCACATTACTTCTCTTTGTTCTTCAACTTGTAATGAGACCAAATTGTAAATTTCTAATACTAAAGATGAAATTTTGAACAAAAAATATGGCAGTATTGTGAAGACATGGAGAGATGTGCTATTGTGGTGACTGGAGGCAGTGTGTTGTAGGGGTCATGTGGTGAACCAGTGGGGGTGTTTTAGTATAGCTGTTTAAATGATATTTATAGTTTTGAAATCTACCTACTTAATAGATAACTTAATGATTTTGTTAAAAGGGCAGGAGTAATGTCAGCACAGTCATCTGCTATAAGATGTTGCATTCAGAGCACCTGACTGAGGGGGAGTACTGGTGTTGCTTATATCAGCCAAACACCTCTGCTGTAGGTCTGATTGTCTATGTAGCTTACTGTTTCTGCCAGCAATGAGCGCTGAGATAGCCAGTAGAGGAAGATGTTGGTGTGCCTGGTGCAAGACAACATAGGCCCTCAGTGTCCTGTGTGTGTTACATGTGGTGGTTCAGCTGAGGACAAGAATCTGCATGCTTAGGAGGGCATCGTTCTCCCTCTGGTGGTGTCCTGTATGCTGAGGTGTGTGTGTGTGTGTGTGTGTGTGTGTGTGTGTGTGTGTGTGTGTGTGTGTGTGTGTGTGTGTGTGTGTGTGTGTGTGTTTCACTGTTTGATCTGCTGCAGTCTCTGACGAGACAGCCAGACGTTACCCTACGGAACAAGCTCAGAGCTCATTATTTCCGATCTTCGGATAGGCCTGAGACCAGGCACACACCACACACCGGGACAACAAGGTCACAACTCCTCGATTTACATCCTGTACCTACTCACTGCTAGGTGAACAGGGGCTTCACACACCCAAATATCTCCACCCGGCTGGGGAATCGAACCCCGATCTTCTGGCTTGTGAAGCCAGCGCTCTAACCACTGAGCTACCTGTGTGTGTGTGTGTGTGTGTGTGTGTGTGTGTGTGTGTGTGTGTGTGTGTGTGTGTGTGTGTGTGTGTGTGTAAGAGAGAGAGAGAGAGAGAATGAATGGAAGGAATTGTCATAACACATCAAAGCATACAATAATCTCTCTTATCTCACCTTGTGGAGATGATTTTATATGGTTTTTCTTATAATAGAATATTATTTTTATTGGTTATATTTTCATAGTAGTCTTGCATTATTTTATTCACACCTTGCGTAGTGTGAAGGCTGAAGACATGTGGACAAGATGTGAGAATCACTGTCACTAATAAATGGACTGTGTTAGAGGTATTTTTATGTTAGAAAATATTAAATTTGCTCAAAATTAAACTTTGTGGATCAAGTTCTATATATATATATATATATATATATATATATATATATATATATATATATATATATATATATATATATATATATATATATATATATATATATATATACGTACATACACATATATATGCATAAATACATACTTACATATATTGTAGATATACCTGTACCTATTTGTAAATTTTAATAGCAATTTGTTAAATGTTAAACTGCATGTACAATACATCAAAGTAGTGAGGGTCAGTCATTGATGAGGAAAATAGGCTTAATTTTATTGAGACAATATATATATATATATATATATATATATATATATATATATATATATATATATATATATATATATATATATATATATATATATATATATATATATATATATATATATATATATATATATATATATATATATATATATATATATATATATATATATATATATTCTTTATATTTCTTTCTTTGGGAGTCAATAACTATGCACTGAGAATTTACAAATGCTACAATACTCATTGGAACATTAAAATTGGTTTACAAACTATAATAGAGAAAAAAGAAAGTTTAAAAGTACAGTATTAGGTTGTGGAGTGTCCCACCAGGTCACACTCCACAGGTCTTCCACATGTAAACAGTCACTTAGTGAGTGACCCATCAGTCAATAGTAGTAAGTGACAGAAGTAAGAGTGTGGTGATGAGTTTTGTCATAGCATATGTAAGGTCTAGAAAGTTTCATATCACACAAATCAAGTGGTTTATATGTAAGAAGCCATCTGGATTTGTCACAGACTTTACACACGTGAGATAAAACTTTGGTCAAGTGAAAAGTATTTGAATTGAAAATATAATAGTATATGAATTTTTGTATTTGTTTTCCTCAAAGATAGAATAAATATGTATGTCCATCTACATGTTATTGTCTATACCAGTGGTTCTCAATCTTTTTCTATCCATTCCTTCCTCATGTTTTCTCAACATTCATTTGGCTCCTCTTCAGTTTTCTCCCAAATATTATCCTACCAAAAAGTAAAAATAGATAAATAAAACAATTATATTAATAAAATGCTAGAGAACACCTTTCCTTTATCACAAATTTGGAAGTCATAATTATCTTCTTTTGATAGATTTCTGTGATATGCTTAACTTATGTACATTACTGAACTACAAAACACAATTGGACATAGGGAAACTTGAACTTGGTTGGCAAGAGTTGCGGATGCAGTTTTTTTTTTTTTTTTTCTCCAGGTACTTAACATTACTATTTACTAGAAATGTTTAATTTATAACAGCCCGCCATGGCCCCTAGATTGAGAACCACTGGTTCATACAATACTAATAAAGATAAATGATGGAAGCGAATGGAGGGTACTAAAAAGAAAGGATGATGGTTGATTAATGCCTGGTTGCATGCGACCAATGCAATTCATACAACCAAGGCAACCAATGTGACCAGGTTGTATTGCTTGCTTTGGTTGCACAAATTGCATTAATTGCATAGATTGCACAACAGGTCGCACAAGTTGTGAAAGAGATATAGAAATAGGCCTTGGGAGGGAGTGACGGGTGGATGGGGGAAAATGAGTCTCGTGGAAAACCTTTGCCTCTGCTCGGGGCTCAATTCGGTGAAACGCAGAATGTATCTACTGTTTTGCATTTTCATCACTCTGGCTTATACCATTTATGAGCTTTTCCTGTAGTACCACTAACATGAGGGAAAATTACTAAGATTAATATTATTATAAAAGTTAAAGGAGCGTGGTAAGTGGACACTGCACTGCTCTCAGGTTGAGTGTGGTTGACACGCTAATGTCGTGCTGCTTACTGCATCCCACCTTACCAGAGCAACCGCCGCCAGCAGCCTGCAAGGAAATATACCACTATAGGCAGGGAATGGTTCACTATTTACCAAGTACTATTACTGCTACTACTACTACCACTACTGCTACTGGCTACTACTACTACTGCTACTAGCTACTACTACTACTACTGCTGCTACTGCTGCGACGTCATTGATAATACTTACCGCGAGTAGCTGAGTTTGTGTTAGGTGTTGCTTGCCGCTCGACACAGCCTCTCTAGTCTCTAAGGCTCTGCTCTGCGATTGGCAGAGAAAATCGACCTTGGTGAACGAGACTTACTGCAGACACATTTTACTTGTTTTCGTTGGCTGCTGCTTTTGTTACGGTCTCGTGTGTATCTGTATGCCCGCGTCTTTCTGCAGGAAACAATGCTTGGGGCAACACGTGCGCCTACAAAATGTGTTTCATTAGTGGGGATTATTGTATTAATAGGTTTTGTATAACTATGTTCATTGATGCTAATGAAAAGCCTTATCGATAGGGAAACACTTACATGAGCATCATAATGGTGTGATATCCCCATGCCGCGTGAATCTGCGGCCCTGCGCGCCATGCCCAAGTGGGCCGCCTGGTTGTTCACCACCACTAGGTCGTTGTTGTTCAGGTTATTGTTATTGTTATTATTGTCATTATTGTTGTTATTGTTGTTATTGTTGTTGTTATTGTTGTTATTGATGACATTGATTACATTAACGATGCCTTGGCCTATAAGTATGATGAAGCCAGCGAAGGTGAAGGCCGCCGCCTCTGGGCTGTATCCTCCTGGGCACGAGCGTGCCTGCCTGCCGCGAACTTCGTCGCCGCTACTATTGGCTGCAGCACTGCTGCCCTCACCGCTCGCTGAGTGTATTGTCGTGTGGAGTGGTTGATTCACTTTGCTGATGGCGTGGTGCGTGTCGTCACCTTGCATCATCCTGTCGTTCATATCGTTATGTTGGTGATCGTCCCGTGCTGCACCTTGCCTAGGAAAGTCATGGAGCAGAATTTTTGTGTTTGTCCTGTCAAGTGGGTACGTTAAGCTCCACGCCCCGTCCAGCTTCGGGAGCACCAGCAGGGCGGCCATCGTTTCCTGCATGCTTCGGAGACGCTTTGAGTGGCGGGAGGGAATGGGTGCGTGGCAGCTACGATCACACGCTCCGAGAGTTTCCTTTGGATGATCTGGGTTTTGTCATTGCTGTGTGTCAGACGGTGATGATGCTAATGATTATGATCAGACATTCACTATTAGGTTTCACAATAAAGATTAGTTTAATGCTTATAAGCAATAACACTTACATGAGAAAATTATGGTTCCATCTTACATCAATTTATCTTATTGATATTATTGAAAATTATGATACCAGATGTAGTGGTTAATCTTTAAGATAAACACCGGCAATAAAGAAACATATACACCATCAGTCGTACTGTGTTAAGTGTGTGTGTGTGTGTGTGTGTGTGTGTGCATTTACCTAGTTATATTGTACAGGGTTCGAGCGGGGCTCATAGTGTCCTGTCTCCATGTTTCCATTTATCCTATTTTTCTTTAAAGTTATGTATGCACATTATGTGCTGTAACGCTTCATCACTCAATGCATTCCACTTTTCCACCGTTCTGTGTGTGTGTGTGTGTGTGTGTGTGTGTGTGTGTGTGTGTGTAATTCACCTCGGTCGTCTGCTGGTCACCCAGCCAGTCTTCCCCATTACGGAGCGAGCTCAGAGCTCATAGACTGATCTTCGGGTAGGACTGAGACCACATCACACACAACACACACCGGAAAAGCGAGGCCACAACCCCTCGAGTTAAATCTCGTACCTATTCTACTGCTACTACGCATTTCACGGAGAGTGAGTCATTATTTTTCGCGAATATCTTTCAGACTAATGAATTGATCGGAATGGTACTTTGACACTGTGTACAAGACACCTTCCGCTAATTTTTGGTCATACTAAGCATTGCCAAATGGTGTTAGTAAAAGCGTTTACTCCTGACGTTTAAAGTCGAAGTCACATGAGTCGCCAGAACTAACGTACAGTACACAATCGAACGTGGAGGGGGGAAGCGAGCGGGAGAGAGGAACGTAGGGAGGAATGGGATGGGGATTGTAGACGTTCGTATGGATAGGTTAGCGAGGCTCGGCAACACCGTATATCTCAAGAGTAAACGCTTTTACTAACATCATTTAGCATTGCTTAGTATGACCAAAAATTAGCGGAAGGTGTCTAGTACACAGTGTCAAAGTACCATTCCGATCAATTCATTAGTTTGAAAGATATTTGCGAAAAACAATGACTCACTCTCCATGAAATGCATTTTTTTTTTTAGTAGGTGAACAGGGGCTACACATTAAGAGGCTTGCCCATTTGCCTCGCCGCATTCCGGAACTCGAACCCGGGCCTCTCGATTGTGAGTCGAGAGTGCTAACCACTACACTACGCGGTGTGTGTGTGTGTGTGTGTGTGTGTAATTCACTGTTTGATCTGCTGCAGTCTCTGACGAGACAGCCAGACGTTACCCTACGGAACGAGCTCAGAGCTCATTATTTCCGATCTTGGGATAAGTCTGAGACCAGTGTGTGTGTGTCCTTCACACAACGTTCACGCACATAAGAACACTGAAAAGTTTTATAATAAAGGCAAAATGTTTCACAAATCACAAAGACAGACGAGATCTAATGCATATCACACTGGAACACCGGCGATAGTTTAGCCACCCTCCTGACGGGTTGCAGCCCAGCAGGCCAACAAATCTACCTGCTGCCGGCGGACGGCTTGCACACTAGTCTCTGATAGCAAACACTACTAAAAATAGTTCCTTGTCTGTCGCTAGAGCGCTCCACTGGCGCACTGCCGTGAGTATCGAGGGGGACGGTAATTGGTTGGTGATGTTGGCGGTGTTGGGGACGGGGTGATAGTGAGACATCAGGTCACGCCGGAACACTTGTCATCACTCTAAAGATTGCGGCGGGCAGTTTGGGTAGAGGCGGCTGCAAGGGGCGAGATGTAACGGGAAGGAAGTAGTAGCGTTGTGTTGGCGAGCGAAGACCATCGCCCCCGCCTCCGCCGCCAGCCTCACCACGCTATGGCACAGCGCCCCCTCGAGGCACCGGGTGGCCCAGCGACCTTCCTCCAATACGGCACGCCGGGCTTCAGAGACCATTCGTCTGGCTAAGGTCCCCTCCACAACCTCGCTACATAAGCTTGTACTGCGTCTCCTGGGGGTGTAGGGCAATTAGTTACGCTAAGCCTCCTCCTCCTCCTCCTCTTACTACTACTACTACTACTACTACTACTACTACTACTACTACTACTACTACTACTACATCGAACTATTGTTGTCACTAACCTGCGGCGGCCAGGCCCTGGCGGGATGATGACTGTCACGTCGTTTGATGAATCAGAGTTGGAGGACACAGCATCGGTATTGATGTGTACGTTGTTCTGGGAGTTAGCGTTGTTATTATTGTTGTTGTTGTTGACGTTATTCACTGCATTCAGGACTCCGTTGAATGTGAGTAGGAGGAACGTGAGAAAGTTGAAGGTGTTGAACCCGAACCCCCTGACCCCCCCGGGACAGGCGTTGCGTCTCTGGCGGTGCAGTAGTTCCTCCCTCGCTTTCGTCAGGTCCCCGTCAGGTCCCAGCTCCAAGGAAAGATATTGAGAAACTTGAGCGTCTAGTTGCCGCTCGAATTCTTGGGAGTCCTCGGGAGACCAACGAAAGGCACTGAGAGACAGGATAGGAACGCTAAGGAGATAAAGGAACCACAGATGGCGAGCCGAAACCAACATACTTTAAGGCGTGATGGAAGCGTTCTGTGCCAAACTTTAATACATACCTCCGGCACACACACACACACACACACACACACACACACAACCCCAACCTGCCGGTGTGTCAACATTGCAGCTCTTGGTTTTGATTTGCTCGTCGTCAACCGTGTCTGCAAATATCAAAATCAGCCAACCACGTGCTCTTTCCACTGTAAGAACTATAACGTGATAGTGATTTCATTCTTAGAGCACTGTCAATGAGGAGGAACTGTACAGGTGGGAGATTGAGCAAAGCTGGTGATGAGGGACAAGACAGTTATGCCAACAGTAAACGCGAGGCAGAACGTGACGCAGAACACGTCCGTCAAGGCTGAGAGGGTTTTACTCACACCCTGCAGAGATTGGATAGCCTCGCTGAAAATCCTCGCGTGACTTCTGGGTCCGTGAGGTGTGCAGTGGAACCAACGGGACTCCTAAGGTGGAACTACATGTAGACTATCAATGGGAAGTTGGTGGAAAATTGCAGCAGAAATGAAGATTTTACGATGAATGGATAACTAAAATCACTGAACAGTGAACACACACACGCAAGCACACACACAATATAGAACCATTATCTTAGTTTAGTGAATAGTGGTTCCTAAACACTTCTGCAAATAATAGCGACAATCCTGCCTCCTGCGTCCCGTCCTTAGTTCGCCTTCAGTTCCTTGGTCAGGATGCCCTGGGAAGCTGGCAGGTGTGGTGAAGCCCAGAGCCACCACACACTGCAGCAGAAATGCGCAGATGAGGCGAGGTGAAGGTGGTCTTAGGAGAGATGAAGTGGAGGGCCGGGCAACCTTGCACGAACATGGTGCAGGGGGGCGGCGCTGCAATGAGGACAGGATGGCAGATGAAGGTTCTTGATGGATATTAAACACTGATCGTCCCATTACACTCGATTCTTCCACATCGGTGTTCACAATATTCTCGTTCTGAACCGTGAAATCATTATTGTTGTTATTGTTGTTATCGTTGTTGTTATTGTTGTTGTTATTATTGTTGTTGTTGTTGTTAGCGAGGTTAATGATAAGCTGCATGAGAAGCACGATGAAGGAGAGCAAGCCGAAGATGGTGAACTCCCCCGCTGGATACACAGGAGGGCAGGACGGGGCAGCTCGTGGTCTCTCTTCCATACTCGTTTTCTGTCGTCTTTTAATAGCCTCCGTCACCTGCCTGGGCTGCCTCTCATGCCCTATTTTATGCTCCGCCGCTCCCTGCCTCTCCGTGCTTGCCAACATTTTGTCTGAATGGACTACCGGGAGACTTGATTTTCTGGCTTTGGTGGAAGTTCCATCTGCTTCGACCCTGAGCAGTAGAGGCGAATTGAGCAATAACAACAGTAGAATTACCCTGATGCTGAGTATTCCTGGCATTCTCAAACGTGGACAAGTTGGTAATGGTTTGTGGTTGATTTTGAATACTTCTGGTTGTCTCTTTATGCAGTTAGGTCCAATAATACCAATAGGTGCTGTTGTTTGTCAGTCGTTGTTTCTTTATACGTACTACAAGTCCGTCCCTCGTGTTTTAAAGACTTATATCGCGTCTTTTGTGTTGGTTAGTGCTTGCGTTTGTTGTTCGACCCGATACTGTAAGCTTCACATGTGTGGCTGTGTAAGATTGTACGGATGTTTGCACTGACGGTGTGGTGGATACGCGCTGGTCGGTGATAAGGGCGAGTGATGGTGATGGCGGGTGGTACAATACAGTGTGTGCGCGTCCCCACTCGTCACCAGCGTTGTTTAGTGGAATATCTGAGCGAGGCGCGCCCCAAGAGGTGCTGCGTTGTAGATTAGGGTGATGGTGGCTGAGATTGGATTAACTGTCAGTGATTTAGCGAACCTGGGAGTGTAATCATTGTGACGGTGACGCTTCGCCTTGCCACTCATGAGGATGAAATAATCGCCAACAGTTATTGAAGTGTAGTTTTTTTTTTTTTCTGACATGTACATTTTTTTTCTACATAACCCGATAGTGAGAAGTAATTTCCATCTGGCGCAGATCATATAGTCTGAAGATTGCTGAGTGTAACGTGTGGGGATCCTCTTGGTGGGAGTTTTGTTACACATGCACACACTTTTTCACGAAATTCTCTCACACGGCTAGAGGTTGAGGGGCGGTAGACACCTTCCAAGATGTGAGTGGATAAGATCGGGTCAGATAGATGTATGGATAGAGATAACGAGACAAATACATGGCTTCATATCCTTCCAGAAGTCCATGCTGATGACCCAACACTATACAAACTAACAAAAAAAAAAAAAAAAAAATAGTATGATTTATTTTTCATATCCTAACCCTTTCCTCCCTTATATCATGCGATGGTGGTATAGTGGTGAGCATAGCTGCCTTCCAAGCAGTTGACCCGGGTTCGATTCCCGGCCATCGCAATGAGGTTTATTTTACACTTTCCAAAGTCCTTTAGGTGTAATAATGGGTGGCATGCAGTCTGCGATGAGTGATGCTGTGGGTCTCTCAGAAACAAGCCTGTATTGCACCTTGTCTAGCAGATCTTAATACTGGAGATATAAGTGATGGAGAGAACGTGCAACTGAAGGAAAGACCATTATGAGGAGTGAAAGAAGAGGCAGTGGTAGGAGGAGGAGGAACAGGAAGGGGGAAGAGAAATCAGTGCGGAGCGACTTGCGGAAAATCCACCACAGGCTTTTTCTGCATTATGAAGGAGTAACGTGTTCATGTTTAGTTTTCCTTTCGATTATTGAATAATACCCTGTAGGAGGCTTTGGTAAAGTTAAGGGCTCCCTCGGGTGAGAAAATTCGGGAGCGTCTTGATGGGCAAGATTAGTTTCTTATAGTATTTCCATATCGCACAAACCCCATGCAACGGCCGAATGTTTGTTTGTAATTTGTTTGTTAGGTATATTGTCACATGGGCATCACAATGTCATCTCTCTCTTCATCCTCGAGGTGTGGTATCTCTCAGTTCTCGTCCTCGAGTGGCGGCTGGATCAGTTCTTGAAGCGTCATGATCAAAATATCCACCACCGCCTAACTCCGCGGCTGATGTATTACATAGTACTTGTATAGCCAAGGCCGCCCCCAGCAGACTGTCTGTCATGATAGCACAAAAAGAAAGATAATGGATAGATTGTTATATAGATAGATACACAAACACCTTGATTATTCAATGTAAACTTCAATATAGTAAAAATAACAACTGCCATCAAGCAGAAAGACATGCCTTTCTTTACATTATATAATGTTTGAAAACCAGGTGGAATCATGCGATGGTGGTATAGTGGTGAGCATAGCTGCCTTCCAAGCAGTTGACCCGGGTTCGATTCCCGGCCATCGCACATGTTATGTACTTTTACACATACTTTAAATGCTTCAAACAGAGCATAAAGACTGGCGCTCAACGATGAGCGATAACCGGTGCTGGAGATCGTTCAGACAACCTTGCAATATGTGATTATAGTAATAAAAACTGGAACGAGACTGCAACTGGAGGGAAGAGGTAGCATGGGTAGGAGGGAAAGAAGGAGGATGAGGGTGGGAGGAAAAGCAACGTTGTGTACCGTGAAGAAACACTTGGAAACCATTTTTGAACTAGACATTTTTTTTTTTATGCGTTACTCGTACTTCTCATTGTGTCTGTCCCTTGAATTCTTGAGGACTGACATTTGTGAGAGTTGCATATTCCATCAATCAGGAAAAATTTTCGTTGTGACAGCTCTACGTGTCGCTTCTCTGTTCACTTGGAGAGTCGCAACACTCCTTTCGGTCCCCACGATACGTTTCCGTCGCGAGGGAGGTGGCGGTGGTATTGTCGCAGTCTTCTTACTTGTTCCTTTTGGCGCGATTATTGTTCCCTCGTGGCTTCACTGAGTGACCAACACCTTCCTAAGAATTCTTCCCTTATACTGCCTCATAGTGCTGGAAATTCGCTAGAAATTATCACGATATATTATCTGTTAGTTCTCTTTTGAGTTCAGCGATGGTGGTATAGTGGTGAGCATAGCTGCCTTCCAAGCAGTTGACCCGGGTTCGATTCCCGGCCATCGCATTACGCTTATTGTTTTCTCACTTATAACTCAAGGCACACAGGAGAGGCAGAATGAAACAGTAGTGAGCAGCACCCACCAGCCAGCCGACTGCGCAGTGTAGGACGAATCTAATATTTTTTCTCGAATTAGTGATGTGTCCATGTGTGTGTGTGTGTGTGTGTGTGTGTGTGTGTGGTGCAGGTGTTGACAGTGTGTACGATACTTTTGTTGGATACAAGTGTGGCGTGTTGGCATGGGAGCGTTAACACCTGTGCGCCAGGCCAAGGTGATAAGCGTAGCAAACCTCGTCCTGGGTTGCGTCTTTCGTGTATGAGCGTAGACATTTTTCGCCAAAAATATACCCGTCCAGACGCTCCTCGCAACAGTGGCAATACAGTGGGAATGACTTGCCGCTGCTCACCCACCACACGCCCACCTCCAGGTCTCTCTCCACCCGCCCACTCCCTCACCACCTCACCCCCTGAATCTCTCGTCTCCTCCGTTCCTTTACTCCTGTCTGCCTCTCCTCTTGCTATTCACTTCCTATTTCTCTCTCATCTTTCCTTTTTTATTTTCCATAATCAGATTTTTTTATTTCTCATGTTTTCATGTAAATCAAAAAGATTTTCTCTATTCCCTCCTCGTCTTCTCTTTCCCTCCCTTCTTTCAGCTCTCCTTCCTCTGATTTTCCTTCAGTCTCCCATTCTCTTCTCTCCCCTCCCGTCCCTCCATGTCTACACCCCACAATACTACGCCTTCCGTCTCCCTCAGCTCCACAGCCACAGCCGCCCTGACAGGATGGCAATCCGGCGGCCGGCCACCGCCACACTGCTCATGACGATTCCTCTCATCCTTTCTCCATTTTTGCTTATTCCTCGCATCTTGGTACGCCCCACGACCTCTGAATATCAGGATATCCAGAAAGAAGTCACGGATTCCTTTCTATTCCAAAACACACTGCAGGAGACGTCACCACCTGCAGAAGGAAGAAAAGAAGCTGAAGTGACTTTGAGAGAAGAAAGAAGTGTCAGTCGGATTCCACTCCACCGTCATCTCTCTCCTCTCCCTCTTCAAGCGCCTCTCCACCATTACCACGCCTTCCTCCACCTCGACAACGCAGCTCCCACATCATCCCAGTACTTCATGGCGCGACCCTCGGCTTACTCTCCGGCCGCTTTCCGCTTCCCGCAGCACCGCGTCACCCACCACGCCCTCCATCCTACTCACAGAAGACTGCAAGAGGTTATTATTATCTTATTATTTTTATTTTATTATTATTATTATTATTATTATTATTATTATTATTATTATTATTATCATTATTATTATCATTATCATTATTATTATTATCATTAATATTATTATCTTTATCATTATTATCATCATTACTACTACTACTACTACTACTACTACTACTACTACTACTACTACTACTACTACTACTACTTCTACTATATGTGAGGAAACTTAACGTGTCCCGGCCCTCTGGTGACCGTGCAGGGAAAGGGTGATGTCCATGAGGAGCAAGGCGTCCCTCAGGAGGTCCTACAGCTCCTGCCGAGTGCCGTCAAGGGCGTGTACTCCCATTACTCCCACGTTCACACCGCAGCCCAGCCCACCACAACCATCCCGCCGCCCGTTGTGTGGTTCCCTGATCTGAACAAAGGTGAGTGTGGGCAGGTGTGTGAATGTAATTATATATTTTCCATTTCTTAATTTTCATTATTTTTTTTTGTCAGACTTTTTTTTCTTCTTAATATCTTACTATTTTTCAGAATGTGGTGACGGCGGCGGTGGTGGTGACGGCGGGTTCAGCACCTTCAGCTTCCTGGCCATGGTGGTGTCAGTGGTCAACCTCATCTCACTGCTCCACTCCACCGCCAACAACAACAATAACAACAATAACAACAACGATGACAACAATAACGTGAACAGTGCCAACATGCAAGCCGCCAACGAAGACAACAACAACAACAACCTTGGCGTCCTGACGATGGTGATGTTTGGGGG
>NC_059304.1:11488892-11526392 GCF_017591435.1 Portunus trituberculatus | reverse complement strand
ATAATGATTGTAGATTATGCGTATATTGTTAGCAAAAGGCGTTCAATATTTGTAGTGGGTTTTGTAAGAAAACTTAATTTTTATTTTCTCACGTGTTTATGCAAAGATTTTGTTAATCTTGAACTATTACTACTTTTACTACTACTACTACTACTACTACTACTACTACTCCATGCTTTTCTTCCTTCCCTTTCCAAGCACCATAACCAGCACCCTGCCTCTCAGCCTGGCTCTGGTGGAGTGGTATCCTCGTCATCCCCCTCCTGCTGGTGCTACGGCTCTCCTCTTCGCGGCGAGGACCGGTCGGAGCAGGAAAGAGTGCAGCGCCACCCATCCTGACTGTTCTGACGCCACCTGGCACCACCTGACTGATGACCCGACGGAAGACACTCTGACGGAGACGCTGACGATGGCGTTGACAAGTGATGGTCTTGAGGGCTTCCCAGATCTTGCGAGTCTGATACACCTGTCTCCAGTTCCTTCCCCATGCAACACTTCTTGGAACAATGACAAAGAAACGCTCTAGTGTTGCAGTGTTTTTTTTTCTAATAAGTTTAGTTGCATTATCCAATTGTATGTGGGGAAGAAACGTCTTGATCGCTAGGTAAGTTATACGACGTGACGTGACGTGACATAAGTGATGTTTTGAAAGGAAGTGTATTGTATTGTAATGACGAGTTTTATTCAGTAGACTATGGTAGTAGTAGTAACTAGTAGTAGTAGTAGTAGTAGTAGTAGTAGTAGTAGTAGTAGTAGTAGTAGTAGTAGTAATAGTAGTAGTAGTAGCAGTTGAAGGAGAAGAATTTTCTTTTTTTGCATTTTCAGAAATAGTCATTGGGTGATCTTCCTTGCCTGATCTCTAAATATGATAATTAATGATAACGATGAGGATGTAAAATAGTAAATAAACACTTGTAATACCTACAAAATCCTGCCACAAAATTCATTGTTACGGGAAGTTAAAATGCATGCAAGCGAGTAGGAAAATTGCAAACTTTTTAAAGCTGATGTAGAATGTCGAGTTTCTCCGCAAAATAGTAGCGGGTGGAGGAGAGAGGGGAGGGAGTGTGTTTTACTGTTAGATGTCAGTGGTGCAGCGGCAGTGGAAGTGGGTGGAGGCGCGCCGCCTGCTGCTGGAGCCTCACATTGACACACTGCCTCTGTTGTTGCTATTGTTTGTGGCGGCTTCAGGCAACCTCGTACACACACAGTGGCATGGAATTGTCCTGCGGCGCTCCTTCTAAACAATGACACGCTGGAGGGGCAGTCACTGAATCAAGTCACTCTTCACATTACCAAGGCCAACTCACGTTTCATTACCACGTCAGTAGCTCGATAGCATCACAGTATGTCTATATCACTTGGCATCTCAGCGTCTACCCTTGTTTCCTGGCACCTCGGGATCGCCGGCGCCTCCTTCAGCTCGCTTTCCGAGGAGCAGCCCGATTTTGCGGTGCTCAGAAGAAATCCTGGAGAAGGTGGCCTGATTAAGGACGTTGCTCGAAGACATGCTGGGAGGAAGCAAAGAGGAGATGGCGATAGGCTTGGACTTACACAGGGAAAAGAACGAGCCGAGGCTGATCAACACGATGGACGCGAAGTGACGCCAACGCAGGAAAAAGGAAGGCGGATTAGGAAAATGCATGAGGACGACGTGACACTCACTTGGGAGAACGCCAAGGGAGGTGAAGGAGAGTCTGTAGGAGAGTGGACTCTCGGCTCGTCTGCAATCCGGGAGCGACGAGAGGCGAGGCAACCATGTGGCACCAAAGGGTCTGGCGTAAACGTGTTGGCCGTGATGAGTGCCACGGTGCTCACAGCGCAGCTCATCATGAACATCGTCAATAACAATAACAATAATAACAATAACAACAACAATAACAATAACAATAACAACAACAACAATCTCAACGACAACGACAACATGGTGATGACGATCAACGAGAACATGAACGAGGTGGGGCGGAGGCTGGCCAGTGGGGTTCGTCGCGCTGCGGGAAGGTGCCGATGTGGTGCGGCGTTGGGGGGACAGGAGGGGCGCCGACGGCGGGGCGTGTTTGGGTAAAACCTACCTACTCCTTGGAGCTCCTGGAGCCAAGAATACCGCAGTGTCTGTAGTTAAAGAGGGCAATGATGACTGTGGTACTGGCGGTGATGGTGGTGGTGGTGTATCCAATAAACTTAATAAAAGTTCATATTAATTTATTGGTCCTATTAAACAGCCACTCTCTTCACTCTCATAATAAGAAAAATGCTTTCAGGTAAAAATGTATTTGTTGGATAAACATAGTATGATTTTGCTATTTTGATAAACAGAGTATACCAGCGTACACTTCTACTTTATGAGAAAAACAGAGCTACGTGTTTAATACTCCACTGACAGTAAAGTTTTCCCAGGAACACCCCATCTTAAGAGGCTCGCAGTACTCCTCCCGTCGTCCTAAGAGAATGGCGCGGCGAAGGGCGACCTGAAGCTCTTCCGTCATAAACTGGCCGATCTCCAACTCCAGGACAGAGATGGCCAGGTTCTCCGTGACCCAGGCGGCGGGAGAGGCAATCGCAGCCTGAGTTAACCTCACACACACACCCCACGACACACATTGCATCCATGGATTTCCAGCAGCTTTCCCTTGATGAGTAGAGGAGAAATGTATCGTGACATTCTCTGGTGAACTCGAGGCACCACTTTGACTCATCGTGTTGTTGCTTGAAGATTTGCTTGTAAGGAGAGACAGTGAGGCGTCCTCCAAGGCACCGCTCAAGATGCCACTGCTCAGAAGATGAGCATGGTGCCCTTTGGAGTCTGAATGTCTAGATGAGCGTCCCGCGCCACGAACACTCCTGAATCCTCGCCTGAGACTCGCCTCGTTCATGTTCATGTTGACCACGTTCACTGTCAGGTCGTTGTTGTTCAGGTTGTTGTTATTGTCGTTGTTATTGTTGTTGTTGTCATTGTTGTTGTTATTATTGATATTGTTGATGAGGGTGATGGCAAGCGAGGTGACGAGGACGCTGTGGCTCACCAGGTTCAGGATCTGGCCTAAGGGATCCTGCTGGTGCTGGGGACACGCCTCGCGCCCTACACGTGCTAACACCCCATTTTGTGGCTGGTTAACATTTCTCTCTTCTCGCTTCTTGTTTTCCTCATTCGTATCCTCTTTGTCGTTACCATCCTCGTCTTTATCTCCCCATTTCCTGCCTTCCTTGTAATCTTCGTCCTCTCCAGCAACAGCCATATCCCACAGCTGCTGAGAGGAGATGCGGGGAGCAGCAGTGGTGCCTTTCACCAGACACATCAAGCTGCACACCATCACCGCTACCGCCAGGGAAATTGTCCACGCCCTCATTCTTCTGCTAGGGAAAGGAAAGGACAGGTGAGTTTGGGAAAGCTTAAATCTAACCATTTGTCTTAATTTTCTTGGCTATGTAAAAGGATATTCGAGCAGTTAATGACATACATAATGATGATGGAACATTTGATTACAGTCACTGCGTGTAATGACGTTTTTTTTTTTTTTTTTTTTTTTTTTTTTTTTGTGTGTGTGTGTGTGTGTGTGTGTGTGTGTGTGTAAGTGGGTGCCAGAAAGAGACGATGAAATTCACTGGTCTTTATAACTGTATACAAACTCTGTATAACACCGTTCGGAAGGAGGAGGAGGAGGAGGAGGAGGAGGAGGGAGAGGCAATTGTGATGGTCATTATAGAGTGATTTGCTGGAGATAACAATGGCTGGGTGTCGGAGGGTGTTGAAATGAGATAGTGTAATACGAAAGACGTGACTTTGTGGGCGTGAGGGGAGAGGGAGCCTGTGTGTGCCGGTGTGGAAGGGAGAAGGGCATGACGGGTCCGTTACGAAGGTGTTGGGGTCAGAGAGAGAGAGAGAGAGAGAGAGAGAGAGAGAGAGAGAGAGAGAGAGAGTATGGCAGCGTCCTTACCTTCCCCGCTACACTGAGGGAACACACGATCGCACACACCCACGTCTTCACTCCCACGCTGCGACGTCCATATCAGGTACTCTGGGTTGACGCTCCTCTCACGAACAAGAAAGTAGGCTGCCGCTTTGACGCCTACGCTGCCTACTACCTTTGCCGCGCCTCCAGCCTGGCTTAGGTGGCCGGCCGTGTTGCAAAAACTAGGAAAAAAAATAGTATGGTTAAATTTTCTCTGTCACAATTCCACTGCTTTACTTTCTATGTTTATTAGTTTTTTTATTATTATTATTTTATCATCCGTCCGTCAATCATTAGATGCGTTCATTCGTACGACATTTGTTCCTTATGATCGCGTTCCGTCATTTCATCTGTATATTCATTAAGTGTTAGTTAATAAAAATCATTCACTAAACCTTCCCACTGACGTTCAGCTCTTAAATCTTTCCGTGCATTCAGTCAGACGTCATTTGTTTTCACGCATATCAACTTCCATACCAGTTGTTTTCTTCTCGCCAACGTCGCCTCACCTGTAGGCGATGCAGGAGAGTCGAGTGCTGGCCAAGACGCGGCGCCACAGATCCAGCAGCGCCACCACAGCCAGTAAACCACGAGTCTTGACAGCGGCTGCTTCCTCACTACACGTTGGACTCGGTCCCTGCCGTGTGTTGTGGAGTAAAGAAGAATTCATTGGCTAACTTTTAACACAGAAAAAAGTGGGAGAATTTATGATTACTAAAAGATTAATCAAACCAATAATAGCTAGAGTTTGTAATGTACTGTATTGTGATGCCGTCTATATGACCTCTATTAAAAAAACGCTGTACACAGAGATGATTAATCTGTTTTCAAGAGTTTTCCCCGCTCATAATATATATATATATATATATATATATATATATATATATATATATATATATATATATATATATATATATATATATATATATATATATATATATATATATATATATATATATATATATATATATATATATATATATATATATATCTTGTAAATATGCTACTAGAACCGCATAACCACTCTTAAAAACCAGTCCAACTTCATAAACGCAGAGCCTTTTAGAAGAGGTGGAGGTGCGGAGCAGAAGTGTTTCAGAATATGGTCTTACATAAGAAGAGAAGGTTATGGTATAGCTGGGCGTTCACCTGTAACGTAGTCGTGTTCATGGCGGGAGTGGCAGAGACGGGGACGCTGCGGGTGGTGCGGGCGGTGTGCTGGCTCAGACGCTGGTGGAGGTGAAGGAGGCGCTGCATGCGACGCCCCACCATCACCTGAAGGCATGCGAGAAAAGTGTTAGAGAGAGAGAGAGAGAGAGAGAGAGAGAGAGAGAGAGAGAGAGAGAGAGTGTGTGTGTGTGTGTGTGTGTATGTGTTAACTTGATCTTACCTCATTAGCGCTGTTCACGTTGTTGTTGTTATTGGCCATGTTGATGTTGTTATCGTTGTTATTATTGTTGTTATCGTTGTTGTTATTGTTATTGTTGTTGTTGTTGATGTTATTGGCCACGTTGATGACCACGTTGGCGACGGAGAGGGCGAAGGCGACGAAGCCGAAGGAGGATCTTTGGCTTTTCGGAATGCACGGCGGCGTCTCGTCAGGAAGAAAGAGAACTGGTGGATTCTTCTTGTTCCCCTCGTCATCCTTCTCTTTACCTTTTCTCTCCTTCCCTCTCTTCTTTGTTTTCCTCCTTGTAGTGTTCTTGCTTCTCCTATTCTTAACCATCTCTAGTTCCTCTCCATCCATTTTTCCCCTCGTTATTGCCTCCCACGGCAAGTTCCTGGGAAGAGGACACTCATGGTTTGGTGTTATCTACTACTACTACTACTACTACTACTACTACTACTACTACTACTACTACTACTACTACTACTACTACTACTACTACTACTACTACTACTACTACTACTACTACTACTACTACTACTACTACTACTGCTACGAGAGAGAGAGAGAGAGAGAGAGAGAGAGAGAGAGAGAGAGAGCAACCAAAATGATCAGCACAAGACCCACCTGACGAAGGGATGAGCAGCAGAACCGGCAGCAGGTACAACAGCAGGCACTCCAACACGCCTTGTAGCACTCAGGGATTTGAACCAATGAGAGGACCTGACTGCCCTTGATCTGAACCATTTTGAAGTGGTCTTTCCTTGACGAGTTATCATCTTACTGCCACTCTCGCTAATGGATCCTGAAGGTTGAGTTTGTGGGTCGTGAGCGTGGTCCTCGAAGTCCCTTGAGAGTTGTAGGATAACTTCTCCCAACGCTGTAGGGTCGAAGGAGGAGGAAGATGATGAGAGGGAGGAGTAAGAAGGTAGTGATTCGCGATGGTGGTGACTCAAGGTTAGGTTTGAGAGTTCCTTTCTTAGTGTAGCGTGGGCAGCAGGTGTCCATGGCGTGGTAAGGTCAGTGGAGACGAGGAGGGAAGCGAGATCAGCCATGGGTGTGCGTGTGGTAGTGTCTGATAAGGTGTGTGAGGTGAGGAGATGGAAAGGTGAGTTACGTGGATGGATTGGAACTGCGCGCTGTATGTTATGGTTCCTCTCTCTCTCTCTCTCTCTCTCTCTCTCTCTCTCTCTCTCTCTCTCTCTCTCTGTTTGCTTGCTCTCCGTTCTACAGTTCGCTCTCACCTCGCACCGTTCCACCTGTTCTCCGCTCCCTTCTCATCCACTAGCCTCTCTCACCGCCTCTCCTGTAGTGGTTCGAGGGTCATGCGTCAGTGCTTTCGTGAGAGGTGGTTGTAGGGGAAGGGCGCTACGGTGTGTGCCGAGACCAAAGGCGATGTGTTGTATTTAATTTTGTAACGGATAGAAAAGAACATGTTTGATAACTATTGTCACCTAATTTAGCTTTTGTTTATGTTCTTTTGTGATCTCTTCACAGGTGCAATTCAAACAGAAATATATATTGTGCCTGCATGTGCTCATACTAAAAGCATCAGACTGTATCTGTGCGTGTTCTAAATCATTACAGTTGTCGCTCATTGGTTTCTGCATCAGCGCCACTTCCACTTATCGACCAGTTACACGAGCCAACCACTTACCCGACGGCAACACAACGGTAGCTATAGAGAAGGTTCCGCAGGGAGGAAGAGAGAGAGAGAGAAAGACACGAGTACAGGTTGACGAGAGATCCTGCAGCCCTGGAGGTTCACGAGAAGGAAAAATCATCAGAATGGAAGAAGCTGCTATTTTGAACATCACTCATCCTACCGTTACCTCAGCCATGGAAGGACGCGCTCAGAATTTGTGGTCCTTACCTTTCCCTGCCTTCCTTACGCCCACAACTCAGCACCATCACCATCTCCATCCTCCTTACTGGTCTCCACATCACACCCATCTCCCCCATTACCTCCCCTACTCCTCCTCCACCCTTCGCCTTCCTCTCCCTCTCTCTCCACCACGTACTCTCCTCCCCTCACTGACCAGAAGGGAGTATGAAGAAGGGTACACCACCACCACCACCACCAGAGCACCAGCCACGCAGCCTCCCCTGATGTACATTCCTGATGGTGGCCAGAGGGAGTGTGAGGACTACGCGGCCCAGGGTTTCAACACCTTCAGTTTTATTGGGTTCCTCCTCGGCGTGGTGAATATTGTGACCCTGGTGTGTTGCTTGAATGTTACTGTTGCTGTTTTCTTGTTTTTCTTAATTTTCTTTTACGTTTCCGCCTCCTCCTCCTCCTTCTCCTCCTCCTCCTCCTCCTCCTCCTCCTCCTCCTCTTCCTCCTCCTTCTTCTTCTTCCTCTTCCTCTTCCACTTCTTTCTTCTTCTTCTTCTTCTTCTTCTTCTTCTTCTTCTTCTTCTTCTTCTTCTTCTTCTTCTTCTTCTTCTTCTTCTTCTTCTTCTTCTTCTTCTTCTTCTTCTTCTTCTTCTTCTTCTTCTTCTTTCTTCTTCTTCGTCTTCTTAGTAGTAATAGTAGTAGTAGTAGTGGTAGTAGCAGTGGTAGTGGTAATAGTCGTAGTAGTAGTAGTAGTAGTAGTAGTAGTAGTAGTAGTAGTAGTAGTAGTAGTAGTAGTAGTAGTATCAATAGTAATCTTTTAGTATTTACAGTGATAATTCCTTCTCCTCCTCCTCCTCATCATCATCAGCATCATCATAACCATCATCATCATCATCATCATCATCATCATCATCATCATCAATACACAATAATAATCAGACATTTCGATGCACTGACTAAATGCTAAAATTATTTGTTCTCGCCCCACCAGGTGTCCAACAACGTCAACAACAACCTCAACAACAACAACAATAACAACAACAACAACAACAACAATCTGGATAACATTAACTTAGCCGACAGCAACAGCAACATCAACAACGACAACGCTGTAGACATTCCCGCAGCCAGAGGTGGTAGTAGTAGTAGTAGTAGTAGTAGTTGTTGTTGTTGTAGTAATGATGATAACAATGATATAAATAATAATGATGATGTAAAGAAAATTTAAGCTTATCTACTAGCATTTCTATCATCATGTAATCTTTTTCTTCTTCTTCTTCCTCCTCCTCCTCCTCCTCCTCCTCCTCCTCCTCCTCCTCGTCTTTTTCTCTGTACACATTGTCCCTATCATGCAGAAGGAAGATCAAGGAACAAGAGGGAAGAAGGACAGAGTGCACCGCCTGGGACGAGAGAAAGAAACGACAGATTGCTGAAAACTCATGAAAGGAAAGAAGAGAGGGAGGAGGCGACAGAAGAAGAAGAAGAAGAAAAAGAGGAAGGAAGAGAAGAAGAGGAGGCTGCAACGGTGGCCCTAATCTTCTTACGGTAAGCATCTTAAACAAATATGTCGGATGAACGAAACGAAATTGGTGAATTGAATAAGGGAAACTGGCTTTAACTCACCCTCTCTCTCTCTCTCTCTCTCTCTCTCTCTCTCTCTCTCTCTCTCTCTCTCTCTCTTTCTCTTAGGGCGTACCTCCTCCTGGCCGCCGCCGCCCCTGAGTGTGTCCCCAGAGTTGTGTGCGAGGCCAACAGCATCGCCAAGGGACTCTCAGGAGGACTGGCTGATGTGTTCGCAGAGTCTTTCACGTGGGTATAGCTTGCCGTATTGGTGGTGGTGGTGGTGGTGGTGGTGATGGTGGTGGTGATGGTGATGGTGGTGATGGTGGTGGTGGTGGTGGTATTTCGGTGTTTATCGTATATTGTATATGTTTAGTTTATTTCACTTTTCTCTCTCTCTCTCTCTCTCTCTCTCTCTCTCTCTCTCTCTCTCTCTCTCTCTCTCTCTCTCTCTCTCTCTCTCTCTCTCTCTCTCTCTCTCTCTCTCTCTCTCTCTCTCTCTATATATATATATATATATATATATATATATATATATATATATATATATATATATATATATATCTCTCTCTTCTCAGCAAGGCAATGGCAGCGTGGCCTCCTCCATCAACACTCCTTCCCCGCCCTTTGCTCCTCAAGAAGGCTGGGCGCTGGGGTCTCGAGGGGCACCCCTGTCCTGCCATCACTACCGACTGCCACGAGGAAGACTACAGACGCCTTGAAAACGACCTAGAGACTCACCTTTCCTTGGACTCGATATTCCTGAAGGAGGAGGAGGAAGAAGGGGAAGAGAGAAACTTGCTAGATATATTGAGACACGCTAGGAAGATAAGGGAGAGAAACTTAGTGGATATCTTGGAGTCTGTTAGTATTGTGTCCTGAAGGTTGTGAGTGTATTGTGTTGAGTTGTCCTTGGTGTTATTGTGGATTTGTTTCATGTCTGATGTTCTTTCGTCTTTTTTTTTTTTTTTTGTGTGTGAAATAAAAGAAAAGAGAACGCTTGTGTGTTTGTAAACGTGCATGATGTTCCGGGTTCAGAGAGAGAGAGAGAGAGAGAGAGTGTGTGTGTGTGTGTGTGTTTAGTAAGGGGAAAGTTGGGACAGATGGAAGCGGAATTAGATGATCGAATAAACAGTTCGGTGTGTGACGTGACGTTTATTAAATCATTGTCCAAAGTTAGTTGTTGTGGAGTTGAGGGGAAGTGTTGGCGGCGACAGTGGTGGTGGTGGTGGTAGTGGAAGTGATGGTGGTGGTAGCGGTGGTGGTGGTGGTGGCAGCAAAATCCGAACATGAGCTGAATAGTTCTGTGCAATTACCTCCTTCAGCGCCTCGCTCAGCTGCTTCTATCAGGAACTCGGGATTCATGCCCTGAGAGAGAGAGAGAGAGAGAGAGAGAGAGAGAGAGAGAGAGAGAGAGAGAGAGAGAGAGAGAGAGAGAGAGAGTATTATCAGCATCATCCTTATCCTCGTCGTCATTGTTCTCATCACTATCAATTTTTACGAATCCTCTTTGAATTGAAATCCCCTTACAGCCTCCACATATCTCTGTCTCGCGCCACTCTAGTAAAATCCTTAATATCTCATCTCTTTTCCATTCCTGTTACATGAGGAAAGAGACCAGGCATAAAAAACTTACCTGGAAACTGACAAGCATATTGGCTGCAGCGGCTGTTCCCACGCGGCCCACCTCGGCGGCGAGGCGGGAGGTGGCGGCGAGGGCAGAAGCGGTATGGCACATCTCCCACGCCAGACACCACGGATCTTCCTCCACCACCCCCCGTCCCCACATATCCAGCAGTGCCGCCGCCGCCAGCACCGCCTCGTCCACCACATCCGTGCCGCAGGAATCTGAGGCTCTTTTTCTACGTGTGTGGCGGCTGAGGCTACGAAGGTGGCGGCTGATGGAGGAGCGCATGGACTTGAGGTGGTCGAGTCGTCTGGCTGCCTGCGCTCTCACATCGTTGGTGTTGGTGGCGGTCTGCGTCACCTGCACCTGTGGTTGTGTGGGGAGAGGTTGTAGGCTGATTATGTTAGGTCAGCTTAGGTTAGATTTCGTTAAGTTTGGTTTGGTCACGTACGTGCGTTATCTGGTTAGTTTGTGTACGAACCTGCTTACGGATTATGTTTGTATAGTTCATTAACACCTAAAGGCTAGTTACGTTACGTTAGATTAGATTAGGTAAGAGAGTCACCTATGGAAGTTACCTGCTATATAGGGAGTCTTTTGTATATATACATAGTGACTGCTGAGGCTTATTATACATAGTTTATTTAAACTATTAGTAATTTCATGCACCAATGTAAATATTATAAGCTGCACCAACACTCTCCTCCCCTTCCTCCTCCCCTCCTTCTCCTCCTCCTCCTCCTCCTCCTCCTCCTCCTCCTCCTCCTCCTCCTCCTCCTCCTCTTCTTCCTCCTCCTCCTCCTCCTCCTCCACCTCCTTTTCCTAAACGTAATATACCTCGTTAATGTTCAAGTCGTTGTTGTTGTTATTGTTGTCGTTATTGTTGTTGTTGTTATTGTTGTTGTTGATGTTATTGGCGACGTTAATGACGGCATTGACCACATTGAGCACGAAGCCGAGGAAGCCGAAGGTGGAGAGATGCGGGCTGGAGACGCAGCGGGTGGGGTCCTTCTGCGGCACCAGCACCACCGGCAGCCCCTCAGCGACACCCCCGCCGCTGAGAGAGAGAGAGAGAGAGAGAGAGAGAGAGAGAGAGATTTAACACATGAAAAACCAACACAAAACTCACTTAATTAATCAGAGACAAAAAGATGCACTCATAAACACCTGTGCTGCTCACCTGTCATCACCATAATTTTCCGTGACAGGTGTGCCCCTCGCCGCCCCCAGGAAGGAGGTGTAGGCGCCTCGTAACATCTGCAGGTCCGGCCCGCCTAACTGTCGCCGTCTCCGCCTCCTTCCTCTTCTTCTGTATCATCAAGGAGAATGCAAATCATTGAAAAGATATCGTCATATACAGTACTTTTTTTCCATTACGTTCTGTTGTGTTTTGTGTGATTCAGATTTTGTATATGAATTTCACTAACATTATTTTCTTATTCTCTCTCTCTTTTTTATGTATCTTTTTAACCATTCTTGGTATGCTGGCTAGGCTGTTTGGGAACTATTCTAGCCTTAAAATCTTTGTAATGAGATGCACTGAAGTCAAGGGATAAAATGATGGTGAGAGGCGTTCTTACCTTGGATGTGGCGGTGGGAAGTTCAAGGCGTGAGTGAGGACGTCATGCTGATACAGGAAGTCATTGGTGTAGACGTTCACCTCCTGTCGTAGTTGTGCCAAGAGTGTATGGGAGTAGGCTGGGGCGGCTCTCCACTCCGTCATATTGAGGTTCGTCGTCAGCGGCATTGATTCTAAAAACATTCCTTAAAATCTCAGAGATGTTTGTCAGACTTATCGCAATTTATGTATTTTTCTAACGGGACGGTTATATAGTTTACTGTTTTGGGTAGTGTTTTGAGGGATAGCGATGGCATCACCTCATGTGGGTCATTTCCGTCAAGTTAGCAATCTCTCGTTGTCAATTATGTTACGTTAACTATCTCTCGCCGCGCCTATCAGGCCCTTTCTCTCACACTGCCTAGCTCCCCCACGCTGAATCCCTCTCGTCGTCTAGTACTTCTCACTTCGTCTCTCCCGCTCAACTGGAAGTACCTCGGTCGTGACTCGTGGCTATACGCTTCACTGTCTCCCACGTGCACCTTTCCACAACTCAATTAGAGACGCTTCCCCGCCCCTTCTCTAGACACTTAAAGTGAGCTCCCTGCTCCCTTCCTGCCACGCACACACACACACACACACACACACACACACACACACACACGTGCGCGCGTAGGGCCAAGGAACATGTTAGCTCCCAGGATCTCGGAGAAACAATCTCGTGAGGCGTTTGGTTTGTGTCTGAGGACAATGCTGATAATCTTGCTTCTTGTATTGTGGTCATTTGCCGTCCCAGCTTCTTCCTCGAACTTTGAAAAGCAACTTGAGGCCGCAGTGCAGCATCTAGACTTTCCTGGATTCTCTGATGTCCTGCTGCAGGAGGAGGACGAACTGGTGATGATGAAGGTGCAGCAGGTTTTGACAAGGGCGGGGATGTTAGGATATGACGGCGCCAAAGATGTGGTAGAGCCAGATTTCGAAGACGCCTCCGAGCTCACATATATACGTGAGGATGAGCTGCAGGACAGCGACTTGGAGGAAAAAGAAATTTCACCCCGTCACCTCCACCACCCTCACAGGCGAAGCTCATGTCCTGGCGGTGTGGGCAGCTACGGCTTTAACACCTTCAACTTCCTGACCTTCGCCTTGCAAGTGTTCAACGGAATCCTCAACGTTGTCAACAACATCAATAACAACAATAACAACAATAACCTCAACACCCTCAACAGCATCGCCGTCAACACAGACCAGGTGGCCACCAACTCAAATAGTGCAAACAACGTGCTCGTCATGATTGAGCCACCACGCCGGAGACGTCGCGAACTTCCCTCATGTGACACATTTGATAGGAGCGCCGCGACCCTCCATGCAGCCTCGGCTCTGATATCCCTACTTCAAGAATTTACCAGCACGCAACCTGACCAAGAAGCGGTGCGGGCGTGTATCAGTGCCCGGCGGATGGCTGCCACGGCGGGCCTCGGGGGGTTGTTGTGGAGGCATCACCGCGTCTCTCATCGCATGGATACTTTTCCTTGCGAGTTCCTTTTCCGCTAGCGACGTCAAGCACCCGTCATGACATTCTCGCTCTCACGTACCGATGCGGGAATGGCACAAGTCACGCCTGCTGAAAACTGAGATTTAAGCGATGATGACAGTGTGGCAAAGATGGGGTGACAGTTATGTGTACTGCTGTAGTACTACTTATCAGAGGAGCCAGAACCACGTCAATTGCCTTCTGAGTGGTTCTTTGGCCTCGTCATGGTATGAGTACTTAGAAAATCACGGTGTGCTGAGCTGCTCGAAGAAGAGGACACACACACACACACACACACACACACACACACACACACACACACACACAGAGGTTCCAGTCCATCCTTGTCAATCCAGGAAACCACATCTTACATGTATGCCAGACGATGGATTATCATCTCCCTCATCATATCAACCACCAACACCTTGACTGTCGAGGAGAAGGAGACACCGAAGGAGGAGGGTGAGGAGGCCCTAGTGGAGAGGGTGAGGAGTGTGCTGAGGGTGAAGGCGGAGGAATTCTTAGCAGCATCGGGAAGATCGTCCCTATCACGAAATGAAGAGGTGAGAAAGGGCAGTAAGACGCCAGCCAAGCCTCCTCCTCAGCGGGTCCCCTTGGCAGCTGCCCGACAGAAACGATCCAAAAAATGTCCTGGAAACCCTGGTAACTTTGGCTTCAACTCCTTCAATCTGCTGACCTTCGCTCTTCAGGTGTTCAATGGAGTCATCAGCGTCCTCAACACCATCAGCAACAACAATAACAACGACAACAACAACAATAACAACAATAACGACAACAGCGGGAATAACATCAACTCGAACGTGAACGAGCAGAACGCAGATGTGAACTCAATGACAAGCCTCACTGTAGTGGTCGAACAGAAGCGAAGGAAACGCGAAATTTGGAAAAGTGTGGAGAATATCCATTGTTCACAACCTCACAGTGAAGAAATGTCACAGGTCACTGAGGACATATACTCCGCAGTCTCTGATATGATTCGCGTGTCCAAGATCAGTGTGGAGTGTGTTAAGTATGTTCTGTGTGGCTATATCCAGAGGACGTATCGCCAACACGGCCTGGGAAGCATTGACCAAAGGCTGCTGAGTGACGGGAGCTCATTGCAAGATATTTATACTGTCTCAAGGGACGGGAATTGTTCTGCACTGTTTCCTGTATGCACTGAAATACAGAGTACAAGAAATTGATACGTGTTTCATTCATTCCATATCTGATTGCTGCAGGAAAATTCAAGTTGTACAAAATAGGATGAAAAGAAACTATTATAACTACAAGACTAAAATGAGAAAAAAAGCAATATTATTAATCAACCACTACTGTAATACTACTTCTATACCACCACTACTACTACTACTACTACTACTACTACTACTACTACTACTACTACTACTTACTACTACTACTACTACTACTAGTACTATTACTACTACTACTACTACTACTACTACTACTACTACTACTACTACTACTACTACTACTACTACTACTACTACTACTATAGAACCTCTATAACACTATACATTCCCCATCACAATACTACATACTAATAGATTAACAACGTACCAAACATTCCACTTCTTGAAATAAAAACTGAGAGAAAAGAAAAAATCACAGATGAATCCTAAGAAAATTCTGGCATCTTTCGTAATGCATAACTTAGGCTTCTGTTAAAGGGCTTCATTTCACTCACACGCCATTTCTAGTATTCAAACATGTACCAGAAATACAAAACAAATCCAAACAACAATATTGATAACATGCACACGATACCAGGAACAGGATCCAAGAATTAACCCTTTATCTAAACTCTCCCTGTCATTAGTGTCATTCAAGATGGCGTCTAACCAGGTAAACAAACACTGCTCTCTCTGTATTTTTCGCCAATTTCTCGACTCACACTGCCTCTACATTGACAAATAGCACGAGGGGGTAACTACAGCTTATCACCAGACTGCTATGTAGAAGCAGAAGTGGCTTGGAAGTCCGGAAGGTGGTTTTTTGAGTGATAAATAAGCCTGACGGGGCCGCTGATAAGGGTTGACAAAAGCTAATTTTGTACTTTATATATGATATTTATGATTCTGAGGTTATTTAATCAGTGCAGGGTGTGTGGCTGTGCTTCTTCTGTGAATGGTGAGTCTGTGGGACCAGGGAATGGGTCTGTGTGGGTTTAAATGACACTGTATTTCTTGGTTTCGGTATAAATTTCCCCCGTAATTGTACACTTTATTCGTTATTTATGTGTCTGTAGGGTCGTCTACAGTAGTGCAGGGTGCGGCTTGGTGCTTCATCTGTTACCGAGGACGTGGTGAGGTTAGGGAATGAATCTTGTGTGGGAGTTACGTGTAAAAAAAAAAAAAAATGCGCAGGTTCTCGTCATTGGTTTATTTTCTACTCTCTTCGTGACATTTGAGGCTTCACGGTGAGGTAAAATGGGCGGTTTTGTGTGTATGTGTGAGTGTGTGTTTAAAGGAATAGGTCTTGTGAGGGAGTTACGTGTAAAAAAAAAAAAATGCGCAGGTTCTCGTCACAGGTCAACTTTCTACTCTCTTCGTGACATTTTGGGCTTCAGTGTGAGATAAAATGGGCGGTTTTGTGTTTTTTGTTTTTATGTTAATGGTGAGTTTTTATGGGCAGTGAATGTGTTTGTGTGAGTTTTGTGGGTTTGAATTGCATAGCGTCTTGTGTTTCCGGTTTCTTTTTCGGTGAGTGTGAGTGTGTAGGTGTGGGCGGGGTTGCGTGAGGGATGGTGGGTGGTGAGGCTACGGTACAGGTGAGTAAGGAAGCAGTTGGCAGTATAGAACAACAAACAAACAAAAAGAAACGCTAATCGGGTTTTGAAGAATGCTCAGTTGATTTCCTTAGTGAGCCTTGTGTGATTTGTAGCGACACACACACACACACAAAAAAAAAAAAAAAAATACACAAGCAAATGAACAGATGAAAATATGAAAAGATAAAAAAAAAAGGAAAAAAGAATAAATATAAGCTAATAGTAAAATCTATATGAAGGAACCACTCCATACCTCAGAAGAATATGAATTAAGACATGCATTAAAGGACCTGAGTGTTTATTTTTATTTATTCTATTTTATTTTATCTATCTCTTCTTTTCTTTTTTTTTGTGTGTGTACTTTTGTATGCTGACTTGCTCTTTCCCACCCACATGCCCTGCAGAACCATGGCACCCAGCTTGAGGATCTTGCTGGCGGCACCCGACCCTCCGGCTGCCTCAAGGTGTTCATTCAGAGGGACTACTCGCAGGGAACGTCTGTCAAATTCCAGACTAAGTTTCCGCCTGAGCTGGAAGGCAAGGTCAGTCTTCCATCCTTCATTCTGTTCTTCATTTCTTTTTTCCTTCCTGCATTCCTTCATTCTGTTCTCCCTTTCATCCTTTTCTTGTTTCCATTCCTTTTTCCTTCCTGTCTCTTTTTATGGTATTTCTTAATTTCTTTTGCTCTTTTGTAGTTTATTCTTTTTGTCTTTTTATCCTTTCCTTCCTGCACTCTTTCATTCTGTTTTCTCCTTCATCCTTCACTCCTCTCCATTCCCTTTTCCTTCCTGTCTCTTCTTCTTCTGGCATTCCTTCATTCTTCTTACTCCTTTATACTTCATTCTGTTCTTAATTTCTTTTCTTTCTGTCATCTTCTCTTCCTGCTTTCTTTCATTCTTCACTCTTTTCCTTTTCCTTCCAGTCTCTTCTAGCATTCCTTCATTCCTTTTTGTTCTTTTATACATTATTCTATTTCTTTTCTTTATGCCACAGTCTGCTGAGGCTTACTGATGATGGTCTTGTCTCGGCAGATGGAGAATAATGTCTTTGAGAACACAATCAACGACATCAATGCTATGTTTGTCGAGGCAGAGAAAATGTCATGTGGTCGCTACTGTGAGGGCTGCCTGGGCTGTCTGACTGCCTACCTGGTCTTCTTCTGTATGGAAACCCACTATGAACAGGCAAGTAGTGTGTAGCTACTGGGAACTTTAACCCCCTTCAGTGACGTATTTCCATATTCATTCTGCTTACTATCTAGTGGTTTTATACAGCTTCAGAAACTTATGTGGGAGATTAAGTTAGTGAAGACTGTGCCATTAATCTTCTGATCTCTATAGACCCTTCCTAATGTCATTAAAATAGTTTAATCATACACAAATCTCAAGTTGAAAATGTGTCCCAGTATTGAAATGGTTAAGGATGATGGTCTAGGGATTTAAGGCAAGGATGAACATTGAGTTAGTTTTCATTCACCAAACAAATAGACAAAGACTCATTTCTCTGCTAACATTTAGAATTATTATGCCCCAAGGAATTAATAATGTGTGTTGTTTTGTTGCATGGGGAGTATTTTTCATTTATATATGCAGAAGCAGTGGACAACAGTACCTTTTTGTTTGTGATGCTGATACATCTTTATTTTTGCAGATGATGAAAAGGGTGACCAAGTATGTGGCGGAGCAGAATGAACGTGTCTGGACCCCTCGCGGCCTCCTCATCACCAACCCCATCGAGCGTGGACTAAGAGTTGTATCCTTTTTATACCTGTGGTATCATTTAGACGGGACAGTTTTATTGATTCAGTTTTTTATGCATTCATGTGTCTGTTTATAAGAAATTGTAGAGTAGTGTTTTTTTTTTTTTTTTTTTTTTTCCTCTCCAGTTACCTCTAATACCATGTAGGGAATACAGTGACAGTTTTCTTTGCTCTTGCCATATTTACATGTGGAAGTGCGAGTCTGGTATATAGGTGCAATTCTTATGTTTTAGTACTGCTTACTTGTTGATTTATATATTTTTGTTCTATATTACTCATTTGTCAATTGTATTTATTTGGCTTTTTCTTATTTATTTAAAACGATACTCCCTAGTTGCTCAAATAGAGTATAGTAGATGAGAGCAGATTTCATTGTTATTCTCTGGAGAGTAAACAACAAAAGACATGAAAAAGGAATATGGTTAATATAGTTTTTGAAGTAATTAATACCTTGATCTCTTGTGTGAATTCAGATGAACAGGTAGGTGAACAAATACAGAATAAGGCAGTATGTTCCACTGTACAAACAAAAGGTGTGAGGTAGCTAGGATGCATGTTAAAGATTATAATTAAGCAGATAATTGCGCTAGTGGTTAAGAATGTATTTATAAATTTTATGTTCCTGTGTTAATATTTACACCACTAATCAGTCATTTTTCCTTAACTCCTTTCCCAGATTGAGATTAGTATATTAACAGAGCCGGCAACCACCAGATCGCAATGAGGCGTGATGCTCCCACCTGCTGTACAGGATCCCCGCCCCTCACATCACCCTCACCGCCCCATCACCCTCGTCACCCCATCACTAGCCTGTCATAGCTCACATGATCATCCTTCCCACATTTATAACATTGTATTGAATATTCTATGTAGATATAAGATAACTGTCACTACAGGAAATGAAAGAGGGAGAGAGAGAGAGAATAGAGAAGTGTACATTTTCACCACAGAGCATTTAATGTATATTTTACCACTGACACACACAGGCAGCAGGAATCCCAAAGCCTGACCACAGAGGCAAATGACTCAGTTTGGTTATAGCTCCTTCTCCTCTTGCTGCTTTCTGTAGCCTGTTTCACACTTCCATACATGTGGATAGAAGGAAATGTGCCTGCTGTTTTTTATACTATTTAAATTTGAGGAAGTATGTCTGCAGCATTTTTACGAGGATCAACATTGCCTTTCTTACCTAGCTAGTGAAACAGGTGAAGGGCTTTGAACTCTTGTCAGTGTGTGTCTGCCCAGACCTACAAAGCGAGCCACTCGTGATATCCCAATGTGCTCGCAAGGGAGATAGCATTACGTTAGGTCTGACTTCTTTCTCGATGGCTGGTCTTTTAACCACAAAGATAAAGATTGTTGGACTGGAGAATAACTAGACACAGTATTCACAATCCATTTAATCACTTGGACTGTGTGTTCATTGCATCATAATAGTTGCTACATAATAGTTGTTCTTCAGTTCTGCATTGATGATCTTCACTGTGCTCTGAGAGTTTTAGGCAGCCATCGAGGGAATCTGGGATGGGAATTATGTATCTTCTTACCTATTGGAGCGTATGGTGCCATGTCATGGTTCAGCAAGGGTCTTGTATCCCATCTGTTTGTTCTTATTAGCTTTTCACCGTTATCTTTCTGCAGTGAGTTTGTGTCTTGATGTGTGTGTGTGTGTGTGTGTGTGTGTGTGTGTGTGTGTGTGTGTGTGTGTGTGTGTGTGTGTGTGTGTGTGTGTGTGTGTGTGTAGCCTGTGTTGAGATGCCACAGTGTCATCAGTGTTGTAAGTTCTCCCCGATCAAGTGGTTTTCTCCATTATTTGCCATGAACTGAACCCAGATATTCCTGCTGTGATGCTGCTGCTGCTGCTGCCACTGCTGCTGCCTTGTTGTGGCTTGTTTGTGAGAGATAAAGGAATAGTACATTTTGACAAAGCAAAATGGGTTCCTTTCTCAACTTTATCATGGTGTATATCCTTTTCTTAAATTTATATCTTTGATCTCTCAGTTCTTGATTTTCAGTAACTTTGCCTTTATACACCCTACTCTGCATTCTGTGTACATAGGCATAGATATATTAGAAAAGATAGTTTTAATTTTTTTTTAATTTATTAACGTGGATAAAATTGCATCCTGAACATGATTTAGTATAATAAGTGTTATTGATATTTGTTTTAATGACTCTTCTGTGTGTGTGTGTGTGTGTGTGTGGTTGGTCATAATCAGAGCAGTGCAAGAGATCAGCAAGCCCAGAGGTCTCACAGTGAGAGGAGTCTGAATGTTGTGTGCATAGATATCATTAGAGGTGTGGGAGCAGTCCAGGTGTGCATTTGAGATCCACTCCCTGGGAACTATTAATGCGCTTCCTCTCAGGTAATGGTATTGTGTGGCCACTTAGTAGATTCAGAACAAAGAAATGGTTATCTCTTGTGTCACAATTGATCAGAATTACCTAATAGTATTGTATGATTTTATTTTCATGAATGCTTGTGGATGATAATGTTTTGATTTAGCTGTGTTTGTGTAGGAAAATTTAGCTTTAATTTTTACCAAGTGATGGCAATATGTATAGATTACTGTTCATTGCCATTGAATTATTTTAATGTTATTTTTATTTGAGAATACAGAATGATATGTATCCTTTATTTGTGTTGACAATGGACAACATTTTGTACTTGCAGCTTGAAGAAATCTGCTCAGCATTCCAGGTGGGCAGGTAACAGTGTGATCCATCAGGTGTTGGCCACTCTCTGCCTTGCCCACTGCTGTTTGCCTTGAATGTAATGTGTTCCCTTTAATCTGGTAATGTGAATTGATGATTATAATGAACTTATTGTTGTGGTAAAATATTTTATGATAATTCTTCACGATATGGTAATATGGAAGATAATCAGAATGTAATGATTCTCAAATTAGAATACCAGACTTAAGTTACAAAGCAAAATCTTCCCTCAGAATTACATCTTGGAGCCAGATTTATCGGCATTGGCCAGGCTGATACAGGGAGCGTAGGAATGGTATGATTGTGGTGTGACTGGAGGAGCAACAGTAGCATGCACACTTGACTCACCTTGGGACCACACTGTCTGTCTTGGTGTGTTTATCCTGTTGTTGTCGTGAAGATCGGCTGAGAACTCATAGGCTCCTCTCGCTTGTAGCCAGAGCCCTTATGATTATTATTATCAATATTTTTCTCATCGTCATTACTCCTGAGGGGTTAGCCTTAGCTTATGGAAAGAACATTTTTGTACTTTCGATATTGAAGCAACACTGTAGGGGAGTGGTTGGGTGGTAGTTAGCAGTGTCAACCTAAACCATGACAACTGAGTAAACAGCATCCCTTGTTATATTGAAAGTTTGTCGTTATGGTTCTGAGTTATATATTTAATGTCTCATTAGATGCAGTATATTTATAAATTTGTGCATGGACTGAGGACAGTGTTTCCTTCTTTTTCTAAATGTGTGCAAGATTTGAACTTTGATGACTATTGTTTCAGCATTCTTTTGACAATATTACTGCTGTACTAATACTTATTGGTGAGAAAAGTGTGTATATTGTTGCTGATTGTTGATCTATATAGCCTTGTGGGTGTTTATTTCTTACAGCTTCATGTTTCTCATTGAGTTCTGTCCCTTAGCTGACTCCTGACATTTACCTCCCATCATGCAAACTGAAATAAATGAAAATTCTATAAAGTTCATATTCTTGAATACCCATCAGTCTTCATCTGAGTGTTGGGGGAGACAGATTGGCTGCAGCAGTCACCACAGGTTAAATTACTGCCCTATTCTGTGTGTTGTATGAGTGGAAAGGATTAAGTGAAGGCACTGCAAGGGACTACTCTGGATTTTTATTCCATAAACAAGGCGACACATTACATAAAGTCATGGATGTTCCTATAAGAGTAATGACTATGAAAGTCATTCAGATAAATTACCCTTATGTCAATGTGTTTCAGTTACTCTAATCATCTAATGTAACAGGGAGGATTCTTTCTTTTACTCTCAATGATAAGTCAGTTTAGTTGCTCATAACAGTAGATTTGTTGACGAATCTATATGATTGAGATAAAAAAAAAAATAAAATGAAAGTGGTAGTGGAAAACGGGTGATTGAGCAGAGCAGGGAGTCATGATGACGTGGGTATGAACACAGGTTGAAAAAACATTGATAAAAAAATATAGAGCTACATTGTTCCAAGATGTATGGAGAATGTTAAAGTTTCATAAGATGAAATAACTTCTGAACATATGGTTTGATGTGTCGAAAGTGCAATATGCTGTGTGTGTGTGTGTGTGTGCAACGCACGTCATTCTGTGTTCGCCTGACTCGCCTCTCGGCACAGTGGCAGTGGTTGCGTGTCCACCGTGACGAGCCAAGGCCACGTAACTGAGTAGCGGGATTGTGACCTGCGGGGCACGCTGGTTATTGCTCCCTGCCCTCCTCCACCGCAGTCACCGTCCCTGTCCTGCTTCCTCGCACCACTCCACGCCCTTCCATCATCTGAGCCTCTATTTAGATACGAGGAGAATCAAATCAGTAACACGAAACTTTATTGTCATTATAAACATCATAATCTCTTCTGTTATCTTCACTATAATGAAGTTAAGTTTGACATCATGAATCACCACCACCATCGCCAATAGCGGCCCAGAGGGACCAGCCGGCCGACTAGCAGGCTGAGTCAAGGACTAATTACTATGAGCGTCTACAATCTAGTAATGTGTGTAATTTACTAAAATATGGAGCTCCTGTCATTATATATACATTTTACTAAGATTTCCTGTCGGAAGGTTACGAAATTTCCTTGGTGGTGTCTGGCATCACTTCGGACCAGGAACCGGTCAGAGGTTAGTCGTGGTGACGCTGTGGTGTGTTGTGTTTCTAGCGTGCATTGTTCTGTGGTTGTGGTGAATGTCACCAGTGAACCAACGCATACTTGTTTATCTGAAAGTCGTGAAAACCTTAAGAAGACGTTGGAACTGAATCGATTGCAGTTCCAATAGAAAAAATAGGTATGCGGTATGTGATGTCCTTTATAACTGTGTTTCCTCCGGTATAGCTATAAGATTGAAAAAAAAGACTTATTGGTTAATATCACGGTTAATCAAGCAAGTGCAGAAATAAATTATGGTTTTGAATGCTGTCATCCTTATCAATGCGAAATACTCCCAAACAATCATAGAAACATTTCCTGAAGTGAGCAATAGCACTCTGTATTAATAACATTTTACATTACTAACAGCTTTGATTACACTTGCATAACCTGGGGAGTCCAACGGCATTACATTAAAATTTTCCTTCAATCCAAACAGAAGCAACGACTTTCCGATGACTCCCGAGTAGCGAGGCTGGAAACATGCCGTGCTGGGAACCATTCATCTCCCGTCCCTTCTTGTTAGCGCTCCTTTCTATTCATGGTGTTGCATCTGTAAGTCTGTTTTAAATTATTGCCTTTTTTTCCTGTAGTTATTATCCTTAAAGAATTATATGGATATTATAAGTTTATACTCATATGCGTATTCATCATTATTTTATTTCATTTTATTTTTATTTTTTCCTGTACCTCCTTCCCTTTCCAAGTGTCGTGAGAGTGTTGTGTGTTCTCTTCCCTCGTGATGCACTAGTCAAGTCAATGCACTTTCATGCCACCATCTCTCCCTGCATCTCATCCTTTCAATCTGCAGGTGTTCATTCCCACATTACCGCCGCTGGAAGACGACTCTAAGGGAGACCCAGGGTTGGGACGCCTCGACCTGACCATCTCCAACACCACGGAACACTCGCCGGGGATCCTCATCGGCGGGAACACGGTGAGGATATCACAGGTGTCGCCGAGCAGGACGTCCACGGAGGCGCCGTACGGGTCGTGGCCTTCCCCCGTCACCAGCAACCTTGTGACGGAGCCTATTAGTGCTGTGGTGGAGCCTCCCAGAATTGACCCCATCACAGGTATAAGAAGTGTTCCAGTCCTTGTCTTTTCTGTTACATAAGAACACATTCAACATCAGGGGAGATGCGTGAAGCCATCAGGTAGTGGTGATCTCAATATAAAACACACCTTCCTTTACCCATCTATATTGTCTAACACAGCGTTTCTCAACATTTTTACCCTTGCGGTACCCTTGAAAATAAATTACATGTCTCAAGGAACCAAAGCGCAAAAAAAAAAAAAAAATATATATATAAATCTCATTTTATTTTCATCGTATTTCACGTGACAAATATCATAGAATATTTTTTTTTATAACTGGTTTAAGGAAAAATAATATATTATAATATTACAATAACCAATAATTTATTGTAGGTTTTTAGTTATATTATGTATATGAAATTAAATAAAAAGTAAAAAAGTGCATTAGCTTATCTAATTTGTTCTTGCGGAACCCTTAGGGAACTTTTTGCGGAATCCTAGGGTTCAGGGTAACCCCGGCTGAGAAACCTTGGTCTAACATTATTTTGTCATAGACACTATCCTCTGCAGGTTTGGTGTTTTGGAGCGAGGAGCTGAATGGACGCCGCGCTGTGTACCACTTTGATCCAGGTGATAACATACAAATGCTGCATATATATTGTTCTCCTCTTTGCATATACTGCCCTTGTCAAATGAGACCAGCCTGCGAGCAGTGATTCTCCGACAGACATACGAAAGGTGGTGCGCTGGACGGCCCCAGACTATGATGTAGTGAGCCGCGTGCACGAGTACGGTGGCGGTTCATTTACTGTCTACAATAACACTCTCTTCTTCTCCCGCGGTGAGGATGACGCGATGTACCGTCAGGAGGGCCCCGCGTCTCAGCCCTCGCGCCTCACACAGGGCCAGAAGAAGAGATATGCTGATGGTGTCTACAGTCCCGAGGTGAGTGTGACTTCAGTTGAATGAGATTGTGTTATTGCAATGGCTGCCGCTAGTGCAGGGATAAATAATCAAAGTAGAGCAAAAATAATTGTTTGATTTAGAAAAAAAGATAAGAAGGAATCGATTCTCAAATAGTGGGAAATGAACGGAATACATTCAGAAATTTGGTTAGTAGTGCTAAATCATAACGGCGTTGTAGAAAGATTAGATATATTCATAGATGAGGATGATAGGTAGAAACATTATAGTTAAATGTATTTCATATAAAAACTGTCCGTATTTTCCCATGTTCTTGTGCCTCATCCATTCCGCGTTGTCTGGCAGTGGAACGCGCTCTTTCTGGTGATGGAGGACCACTCCCAGGTGGAGGAGGGAGGTCTGCAGGAGCCTCGAAACAGTATCGTGATGGTGGACGCCTCAAGCGGGAAGGAGAAAATCATCGTTGAACACGCGGACTTCTTTGCGTCTCCGAGGATCACCCAAGATGGCCTGCACCTTGTGTGGATACAGTGGAACCATCCCAGAATGGTTAGTCAAGGTCCCGCATGGTGAATAATGGTGAATGACCTTAGTCTTTATGATGAGTTTCCATATACAGAGACGAGAGCTGTGTTTTAGGTGTATGTGCCATGTTGTACTTGATTCATTATGCTGCCCTCCCTGTCTCTGCCTCAGCCGTGGGACGAGAATCAGATGTTCGTAGCGGGGCTGAAGGAACACGAGACAGACATCACCATCAGCAGGTTCTTCCAACACGGCAGGTGAGGAACATGAGGTTGTTAAATAGGTCCTCTTAAATTTTTCTACATCTAACACAGATGACTCCAAATTTTTTCCCATAATTTGCTGATTTTGTTGTCTTTCCATGGTGTTCTTACAGTTATTTCCTCGTATTTTTCATTTGTTTTTGTACAATTACCATATTTGCATTTCACGTGTTTTGTGGTTGTCTTACTCGATCCTTTTTCCATCCCAATGTACACAGCATCATCCATTCCCCTGGCGAGTCATTGGGAGCTTTAAAAAAAAAGAAAAATAGGGAAATGGGGAAAAGTTGAAACAGGTGGTATGTAAGGGCTGCCACGTGTAGGTCTGTCCATTCCCTACAGCATGATGACGCCTTTCTTCGACCAAAATAATGAGTTGTTCTATGTTCACGACTCGACCGGCTGGTGGAATCTGTACTGGGTCAACCGTCGCGGCTTCGAGATCAACCTGACGCCTCAGTCCCTGGAGGTGGGCTGGCCTACATGGAGGTGAATGGCGGTGCAGCACGCGTGGACACGCGGTGTCCACGTGCTCTTGTCTCGAGAATCACTTTATCAGCATTAGTATGATAATTTGTTTTCTTCATGGTATCTATTCTTGCATCGAAGTATGTTCATATCTTGTGGCAGCATGATGTGTAGTTCCTTTAAATATGGCAAATAATAAGTAAAGTTCGAATGGTGAAGTCTTCTCAACATATCTAAGGTAGTTTTATTATCAAAGTACAGTATTATAACAAACATTAATTTGCCAATTTATACGAAGGTGAAGCGTGTCATGTATTATGAATCCACATATTGATCTCAATATTAAGAACTGATGCAGTGTTCCTTTCCCCGCACAGGTTGGGCCGCCAAGCCTACGACATCAATCCTCGGCTGGGCGCCAGGGAGGCTGTTGTCATCTGCGGCCACGTTCGTCCCTTTAGTTATTTAATTGATTATCGTTATACATGTAGTCTGGTTTATTCTCTCTTGCATGATTGTATGATCTTCGAGTGCACATCTTCGCTTTTTATTTGATTTTTTTCACGCCTATCTCCTCGTTCCTCACAGGATCCAAAGGAAGATTTTCTTTATATTTCTTGGCAGGACCTGACCGTGGTGGACCTGCGCAAGCAAAAGCGTCGCGTCATCAAGACTGGCTATACCACGTACAGCCTTGGCGTGGCCTACTCCAAGGCAGGGGACAAGGTAATACCTATGACCGTTAACCTAGTGCCGGATGTAATACAGTTAAATAGGCATATAAAAAGATAAATCCATTTCTTTCACCTTGAATAGGAATATATAAGAACATAACAACTGGCCTTTCACCTTGATATTGTGAGGTAGAAAACTGCAATTAGTCTGCTAAGAACGTGCTAAACGAGACTCGTATTCCCTCTCTTGCAGGTGTACACCGTGGCCAGTGATGGGTCGCGCCATGCCCGCCTGGTAGAAGTGGAGGTAAGGACAGGCCGCACCCGTGACGTGAGCCAGGCGTCCGATGCTGAGGTGGAGAAAGGATACATCAGCACCGCCCGCCTCATGCAGTTCCCCACCACGCAGGGAGACTTTGCTTACGGATACCTCTATTCTCCCAAGGTGAAGCTGCACTGCGTCCATTCTTGCATTATTAAGGGATAGAGCTGTGTATAATCTCTCTCTCTCTCTCTCTCTCTCTCTCTCTCTCTCTCTCTCTCTCTCTCTCTCTCTCTCTCTCTCTCTCTCTCTTTCTGTCAACAGTCAAGAAAGGATGTAGACGCTTAACATGAACAAAGGTATATGACATCTAAAGTATATACTTTCTTTTGTATTCTGCCTGCTAATATAACGTCAATCGAGTGTGTTGCCATCTACTGCAGAACAAGGACTACCACGCACCGGCAGGAACACTCCCGCCGCTGCTAGTGAAGGTGCACGAGGGGCCTACTGACGCAGCCTCCACCGCCCTCAACCTTTATTACCAGTTCTTCACCTCACGGGGCTTCGCTATTCTGGACGTGGACTACCGAGGCAGCACAGGTTACGGCAAGTTGTACCGCAATAAGCTGAACGAAATGTGAGTGGGTGCAAGGAAGAGGACGGTGTGAAATGAAGGGCGTTTCATCTTGGGTCTGGGTCTGATGTGGGTTGGGTTTGGATCTGATAAGGTTTGTATTCTCAAACGCTTCTGTGCTTCACCTCCATTATTTCAAGATGGTATATTTAAATTTACGTGATTTTTTTAAGGTGTTTTTACTGTTCTAAAGGCAGACTGATATGATTTTTATATTACTGACTGAAAATTCATGCTTGAAAACTCCGCTAATCATCTCTGTGGCCTTTCAAAACAGTCGTGGTGAGCGAGCAAATCATTTCTGAAAACGGACCAAGTCATGTGGTAAGCGTTTATCCAAGTTCCCCCAAGTGAATATCCCCACTTAGTATGTTTTCCCCAAAGCTATTCCCCTTCATGGTCAGGTTAGCTTATATCAAGGAGTTTTAGTTAAGTATACGTGGAGGATTGTTGGTGTGTGGCAGGTGGGGCGTGTACGATGTGGAGGACGTGCTGGCAGGGGCGAAGCACGTGGTGAAGGAGGGGCTGGTGGATGAGGCACGGGTGTGCATCGACAGCAGCTCCATGGCGGCCTACACAATGTTGTCAGCCCTCACCATACCGGGGTCTGTCTTCAAAGCAGGTTAGCATAGTCATTCTCATCCTCTCTCTCTCTCTCTCTCTCTCTCTCTCTCTCTCTCTCTCTCTCTCTCTCTCTCTCTCTCTCTCTCTCTCTCTCTAAATTGCATGATAGAATCCACTCATATGATTCCTATATAGCCCACACTCAACCATTCAGCCATACACACACAGACACACACACACACACACACATATACACACACATACATACATATTATTGTTTTTCCGTATCCGGCCGCCAGGTGCGAGCTACTACGGCGTGTCAGATCCTGAAACGATGGCTACCAACACTCACAAGTTTAAGAAAAACTACATGGAGGCGCTGATCGGGAACCTGGACCGTCACAAGGACCGCTACGTCACCAGGTCGCCGCTCAGGAACTACGAGAGGCTAGAGGTGCCCATGATTTTCTTCCACGGAGCGAATGACAAGGTAGGGGCGTGCGTGCTTTGTGCAGGGTGACGGGAGGCAAAGAAGGGGTTACAGGGATGCGCCCTTGTTCGGTAGGAGTTCAGTGACATGTAGAAAAATATTATAGCGTGAATCTTATTATTAAATGTGCATGTTCTTGAATTCAAAGGATGTGAATTTCAAAGAGAGTGTAGTGGAGTAACTGTTGATCATTCCTCATGCATTATTTTCACAAAGAAAGGTAAAAATGAAAAGGAATATACACCACCTTATTTAGCATGGTACTAGTGGATGAAGTGTATACATAGTCATGTTGTTTTAATCTCGGGCTGTTGTGGCTTCTTCTCTATAGCTAATCATCATTATCTATAGCAGAAGTTTAAAGTGTAATAATTTCAAAGCACCACTCACAGCAAAAGAAGTGATCGAATAGTTGATTTTTTTTAGCATCTGTAGTATATACATTCTTCTCAATAAACCTACTTTAGGTTACTCAAATAATATAATGATTGCTACGGTGGATTGTTTACCGTTTCTCCTTCGGCAGGTAGTTCCCCCTGACCAGGTCCGCGGGATGTACAACCTGGTGAAGACCAAACAACTCCCCGCTGCCTTCATTGTTTTTGATGGTAAGTTGTCTCGCCACCAAGAAAACTTCCATTCTTTAACGCCCTAAAAGTTTTGACAAATTTATGAAACTGTCACAACTAATCAAATAAGGTAAACTGTAACTAGTTTTTCATGTTTTTTGTTACAGTCTTTTCCCTTTAACATTTGATTCTCTGAGATATACTAAACAAATCTATGTGACTCTTAATGGCTGGAACGGAGAGAGGGCGCTAGTACATTCTCCTGTCGTAACGATCTTGACCTCTCAAAAGTGGATGCCAAGATGAAACGAAACTGAGCTGTCTTCACTTGCCCTCACGCGCCTTTGTCTTCCCTCCCTCCGCCAGATGAAGGGCACGTCTTCACTCACCGGGAGTCGCTCAGCAGAGCACTGGAAGCAGAGTTCTACTTCTTCGCCATGGTGTTCAACTTTACTCCGGCTGATATTGTTTCTGATGTGAGTATTGGTCACTGATGCGATAGTAGTATAGTAGTAGTAGTAGTAACTAAAGATGGTGTGCAGAACAATTACGATGGCAAACAAAAAGTGCCAGGAATATCTCTAGAAACTAAGTAAAAGATAGTAAACGTGGGAAGAAAATTAACATAGAGGAAGGGGGCAGACGAAGCAGAATGTATGAAAGACGGATTATAAAAAAAAAAAAAGTGGCAGGAAGAGATTGGAAATGGAATATATGATCAAAAAGAATGTTTTGGGAAATGTAAAATGCACAATAAAACATCAAGAGATTGAAAATAAGATGGATCTAGAAGCAATAAGGAGAATCTGTTTTAAAGGCAATGTCCATAATCACAACTACAGTCCCCTACAATGGACATGACTCTTACAACGGAACTGATCAGGTGCGGTGACACTCGCCCATGCGCACAAGGACAAGTAGTGACTGACGCAGCACTTCTCTAGCCCTGATAAGATGAGCGACACTTGTCCGTTAAACACACACACACACACACACACACACACACTGCCACCATCTTGACCACCATGACCTCCAGCTTGCTCCTCCCACTCAAAGAATAGTACTTGTAATGACTTGTCAGATACTCGGCGGTGAAGCAAAAAATAATTATCATTTAAAACACTGTAAAACGTGCGCCGGTGGTTGACTATAAGTGAATGAATAAATTAACTTTGTTTAAGAAGAAAGGATTTGACATATCGGACAGAAAGAAGTATAGAAAATGGAAAAAAATGACAAAGTTGAATTAAGTGAATATATAGATAATTAAAATGAACAATACAATAAGAAACATCAGTACTACGGAGTTTCCTTAATGTGATGCTTCATTACAGATAACAATAGATAATATGGATGGTGAGCAAACGGGAAAAGAGGAAAGACAGTTTCCCTCCCGGCGATGACCAAGTAGTTTCCATCAAGATCACGGACCCAAAGGCCCTGTAAACCACACCACTGAAACCGGGCCAACGTAAGCACCTCAATGAACCCACTGTAGGATAAAGGTCTCCCATGGTGGCTGAACTGGTTTTATCTACTTGTAAACAGGAGACACGGATATTATCTGAAGTCTTTAACGCGGATCTGCGCGTTATGGTTATTTTATTTATTTATTTTTTATTCATTTTTTGTAATGCTGAATAAAAAGAAAAAAAAATCGAGATAAAAAGTTAAGAATTCTTCCAGACCAGTTTGAATTGACCTATGAATGTTGAGGTACCCCTAAACTGAGCTGACAGTCTGCTGCAGCGGGGAGTAGTGACAACGAGCTTGTTATGATGCGCTGTGTGATGTAACGACGTGACATGTAGCGTAACCTTGAACTGTGACTTTATTTCGTAAGGTCACCATCAATCACCAGGGCTATCTGTGCTGATTGCAGAAGGTGCCGACCATACCAAGGCCTGCGTAAGTGCCTTCTTTTCTTGGTTACCATTCTTATCATGTGTGAATTGGTTTGCTTTGTATTTTTCACCAAGAAAGGCTATGCTATTCAGGTAACCTTTATTGTAATTCTTTACACTAATAAATATGATGATAATTGATAATGATACAATAGAACTGAGCTTCAAAATAACGGGATCCAGCAAGGTTAATTTTTGAAGCCCAGAGGCCTTAAGATCTTAAGAGATTAAAACTACTAAGATTATCAAAGTTTATAGGCTTACACGCTGGACAAGGCTAGTTTCAGTAAGCTCTGTTCTCGGTGGGGGTCGCAAGTCACATGTCCTGTCAGTTGTAAATCATTGGTTACATAAAATTTGATTATTATGAGTTCCTGACGTCTCATTATTGTGTACGATTAGACTTTCAATTAGCCACAAAAGTAAGAAATATCACCTGCTACAAAGCATGAGAAATATCTTCCTCAGCGTACCATCACCTTTTGAACAAAGATGTAACTTTGTGTCGAGCAGTTCAAAGCGTTAGATGTCGAGATTACAGGAAAAAAAAAAAAAGCTAGTTATAAGAGAAAACGCACATGAATGTGAGAAAAAATTTTCTGGGATCTAACGAGGCATTTGCACCTCAGTGAGCAGCATTGCCTTATTAGATGGTCTGCTCTTCCTGACGAGAGAAAAGGAGGAAGAATCAACGACGACGTAAGAAAGGTGTTAACTACGTCGATACTTTATACATATACTAGATATTAGGTCATTACAATGAACACTGAAGGTAATCGTAAGCACCAGTATGTAGCCTAGTTGGCGATAGTGTTTTACTTTTTCCTCGTGTACCTCCACAGTAAACACACAATTACATTGATAGCAATACCGATGATTCGTGATTAGTTACTTTGGTGGCCCAGGGTTTTGTCAGAATAGCTTCAGTAATCAAGCAGGCTGTTAGCGACGAGTTATTACAGAGATTTAAGAGAAGATGAGATAGTTTATGTTTCAAGTAAGGATTGTCACGTGTGGGCCTGACGGATTCCTGCAAGTTCCTGTATATCCCTAATGTCTTGCTTTTCTTTCATACCGAAACATCACAGTATTTCATTATTAATTATCTGGGTATGATGCCAAAAGTGTTATTTAATTTCACAACAGCCTATCTCTCAGTATTAATGCATTGTAGCCTAGCATTATGATATACGAGTAACAGTAGCATCTTTGCATTATGGAATGTAATATATCCAGGCTGAAGAACTATGTCGGTCCTAGAGAGCTACTGAGTATGAGGCAACAGCCCACCTCATAGACAGAAGCCTAGGCACTGCTGAAAAAATAATTCAACACACTTCACACCACAAGTTAGTTGCCTAAGTGCAACAACACCCTCCCCCAAGGTAATACAGCTTTTATTTATTTATTTTATTATTTTCTTTTTTTTTTTTTTTGCATTGGAGTGAAAGCCACACTCCAAAATAGCTGTGGGCCAAGTCTCGGGGACCACGTCACCTCGCAGAGGTGGCACTCTAAAAAAAAAAAAAATAAAAAAAAAAAAAAAAAAAATATATATATATATATATATATATATATATATATATATATATATATATATATATATATATATATATATATCGGTTCTTTTTATTTCATTCATTTATTTATTTATTGCTTTATTTTCTTAGCTTACATATGGATGATGTTAAAAAAAAATTAAGAATATGTTTGATTGATATAACGCTTGCCTTTTCTTCACAATTAAGCGGTTCATAGAGTTACTGATATTGAACACGTTTCAGAGAGAGAGAGAGAGAGAGAGAGAGAGAGAGGAAGGCGGTGGGTTTGGGAGATAATTCGGTAATAACTACGCAATGAGTAATTATGTGTTGAAAGTTATCTCGGTAGTTGTAATTAGGTGGTTAGCAACAAACAAGCGACCATGCAATGAATGACAACGAAACTGCTCTTAGGAACGAAGTCACGAATTATGGTACTCTCTCTCTCTCTCTCTCTCTCTCTCTCTCTCTCTCTCTCTCTGTGTGTGTGTGTGTGTGCACCCAAAGCCAAACAGCGCAAGGATGAGATGTTTGGTTATTGGAAAGAGAATCCATTGCCTTCTTGTGTTTATATGTAGGATAACATTTTATTTTAGACGGCTTTGGTGAGTTCAATTGAAAGATTATACAGATGCAAGAATGTTTTCCTGTTATTGATATTGCGTTGTTGTTATTATTATTGTTGTTTTTGTTGTTGTTGTTAAATTATAAGAAAATAGTGGTGATGGTAACAGCGGCAACAGCACCAGCAGCAACAGTAGTAGTAGTAGTAGTAGTAGTAGTAGTAGTAGTAGTAGTTGCTGCTGCTGCTGATATTGCTGCCACTGCTGTTTTTTTTTTTTTTTTCGTCACAGTCGCCCTTGTTGTTGCTATAAATAAATCAGAAAAAGAAGATGAAATTATGTAAGGTATCAATTTAATCGTCGACCATTGATAAAACATTTTGGGCCTAATGTCGCCACCGCCACAAAGCGTCCCATCATTGCTTAACTATCGGTCTTTTCTCCCTGTCGACGGTACCTACGCTGAGGTGTTGTTATCTCACCAGGAGAAAGGCTGCGACCCGTCCCTTGCACCTGCGTGGTGATTAGATAATGGAGTATTGTGTGTTTACCGTTTCCAAAATCAATGACGCAGTTCCTGGAAGACTATCGTAGACGGAGGCAGGAAGGAAAATATTCGCGGGTGATTAGATAATTAATGTTTTTATGAGGATTGATTATCTGACTATTGGACCATGTCAAGATTAGCGAACTTATAACATCCCCCGTGCTATAAGTGGGTCCGCTAATCTTGAAATGATCCTAACTATTCATGGAAGTCAAGGTATCTTATCGAATATTTTGTATACCCTAAGAATACAAATGAAGTTATCTTATCATATTTCGCAATAAAAAACATAAGTGCTAAATTTTTCACACGTTAATATCCTGGTAATGAACATGGAGACTATAAATACAAGATAAGATTTGTAAGGCATCTTAGTAAACAGAACGCTGGCTCCACTCACGTCTTGAGGCTGTTCCTAGAAAAAGAAAGAACAAAAAAAAGGAACAGGTAAAAATGCATCACATTGTGCAAGGCCTTACTTTTTTTTTTCTTTATCTCTTTCTTTTCATTTAATTGCATTTAGTTTTTTTTTTTACAGGAAAAGAAGGATATTCTAAAATATTTCCCTCTTTTATACGATGTCGGTCTCTCTCTCTCTCTCTCTCTCTCTCTCTGCTGCCAGCGTCATCTGTATACTTTCACAGCACAATACATGGTTACAAGCTGCCCCAGAGGCCCAGAGCCTCAGAGCCTCAGGAGTGGCACCATAGCTACACGTCAACTAGTACCTGAAAGCGGTAGATGGAGCTGAGCATAAATCTTTGCCTCGCCCCTGTGAATAGGTTACACAATGAAACGGTGCGATAAGTGATTGTCCAGTTAATGACAAACTCCAGAGATGTTAAGATAAGGAAGGACTTGAGGTGGTGTGAGATAACCGATAAGTTGACAGTCCCTCCTCTCTTTGGTCGTGGCGTGGGTGTTGTGTCTCCTCCCACTAATCTATCTGATCATTAGAATGTGAGGAAGAAAACAAGTGAAAAGCAACAACCTTTCAGCAAGTCATGACCTTGAAATGTGATGTTCATCATTCTCTCTCTCTCTCTCTCTCTCTCTCTCTCTCTCTCTCTCTCTCTCTCTCTCTCTCTCTCAGGAATGGCTGCAAGTTGACAGAAAGTACGCAAATTCATCTTTTTCTTACTTTAATCATTCACTCTGTCAATTTTTCCCGCAATCACCTACACCTTTCACAAAATTTATGTTTTTCTTTTTAGGCTCTTTAAATGCATTACACTTCGAATACATAGCGGGAGTGTCAACTTGGAAAAAAAGAGTTCTTGTAAGGAGCAGGATAGACCTTCCTTAATAAGAATGCATGAAGGTTCTGCATACATAACCTCACGTGACTGGCTACTCTGTTGTATTTATAATCACGTGCTCCTCTTAGACGCTCTTGTTGTTGATCACGTGATGGCCACGGGGTGTCTATTCTTTCCGAAAGTTCTTACTCACGTCATCACTCATCATCTTACACACTAATCGATAGGAGGTCGTTACGGTGTGTGTGTGTGTGTGTGTGTGTGTGTGTGTGTGTGTGTGTGTGTGTGTGTGTGTGTTCGTGTGCCCGCCTGCCTAGTCTAGCAGAGGAAAGAAACTAGATTAATCTACATTCTCAAAATAGTTTTTTTAGATTGTTGTGGCGTCTGTTATTGCCAGCCTTTGTTAGCATTCAGAACTTTATAAAAATAGAATGAATAGACGCAGGAAGAGAGAGAGAGAGAGAGTAAATTTTGTCTTTTTCAGAAGTTTTTAGTATTGCGGTACCAAAATAAGTATCGGGAAAGCTACAAAGGATCATAAGAAAAAAGCTTATGAGGTTATGGTGCACGTTTAGATTACGATTTTGAGTGATATTTATTATTTGCGAGTATCAAAGAGGTCAGCCAGAGGGAAATAAGATAGAAATAAAAAATGAATAAAGGGGCACTTTGTTATTCTATGATAAAATAAATACAAGAATGATAGCAAATTTAGTTTCTGACTCATCTAGGAGTTTGCATACCTTTAAAATATGACAGCACTCTAGGACACTTGAAGAGAAGACTTTGTTTACAAGCATTTATATATTTTCCTTTCACGGATGGCCTTGGCTCTCTGCTCGCTATCTGGAGGGGCGCCGCTGTCAAGTCACTAATGACAATCACGTAACTTGGAGTGATACGTAGTAGTAAGTGGTGTTGCGGGAGCTGGGGGGCAGTGACGAGAGGTGGGGACGCTGGGTAAACTCTTGAATCACTCGACGGATGTGGTCCCTAGCGAGTAGACGGCGGACAGCGCAGACCACCATCCCTCAAGTCAAAACGTTGTGCTGTCACTCTCACCCAACCAACAAGCCAACCAACAAGCGCAAGACTGAACTGCCGTGTGTGGTGAGATCAAGGAAGAAATAACAAAGGTTGGTTGAGCCTCAAAAAAGTTTTTTTTTTTTTTTCGGATTATGATGCTGAGTGCACTGTGTCAAGCAAGCCACGGCGAGAAATTCCTTATAGTTATGAAGTTATGAAGTTTTGTTGGTGAAATGTGTTAAGACAGAAATTCTTAATCTGAGGTACTCAGTATCTCAGGAGTATATGAGAGGAATTTTTGCGGCGTACGTGACAGGTTTATTTTAGGACCTAAACTGACCAATGAATTCACAGGCAATTCATGTTGTTTTTACATATGATGGATTCATGGGCACATTTTTTAATAGATATCATATTCTGACGGATACATGAGCAACATGGGAAATGCTTTGGTTTAACAGCTTGTAAAGTGACTGTAAAACTGCCCCTCTGTGCTTCAGTAGCATTCACAAAACAGTATTAACGTCTTGCAATCTGACTCGTTGCTGCTAACACCGCTGTCGCTAACAATGATGTTCGTGTTGCCGTTGTTACTAATACCTCCTACTGTTGCTACTGGTGTTTTTGTTGTCCCTACTACTACTGTTGCTGCTGCTGCTGCTGTTACTACTACTACTACTACTACTACTACTACTACTACTACTACTACTACTACTACTACTACTGCTACTACTGCTGCTACTACTGCTACTACTGCTGCTACTACTGCTACTACTACTGCTACTACTGCTACTGCTGTTGCTGCTGCTGCTGCTGCTGCTGCTGCTGCTGCTGCTGCTGCTGCTGCTACTACTACTACTACTACTACTACTACTACTACTACTACTACTACTACTACTACTTCTGCTGTGCTACTGATGCTAGTTCTTCTTCTTCTTCTTCATACTTCATATACTTCATATACTTCATATACTGGTTTCTACCCTAACTTAAAAAGATACTGATAAGAAAAATTATATTAGAATTTTACTCAATGTTGTTGTTGTTGTTATTATTGTTGTTGTTGTTATAATAGTATTTTGAACATTAGCACCCAACACCAAGAGAGAGAGAGAGAGAGAGAGAGAGAGAGAGAGAGAGTAAAGTAAAGTACATAAAACTTTGCATAGAATTAGTCCATGAAAAAAGTGCTATATTTAGCAGTTATCGTCCAGCGCTGAGTTGCCCACGCGCCAAGACAAGAGGAGCGGGGTCCTGGCGGGAAGTGGCGGCAGCTTGATAACACTAGTGGCCTCATTAAATAAGAATAAACATAAACTTTGCATTATATCTGGGTACCTATAGTCTCTCTCTCTCTCTCTCTCTCTCTCTCTCT
>NC_059304.1:11438892-11483892 GCF_017591435.1 Portunus trituberculatus | reverse complement strand
ACTTAATTTGGGTAACGCTGCTCATTTTTTTTTTTTTTATAAAGAAAAAAAAAGTACAAGTACTACAAGGCATCAGCCCATCTGATCATTCCTTTTCTTATTGTCAGTAGCGTCCACCAAAATAGCAAGGAAACCTTAAGCTATTGCCGAACTAATCGATTAAACTTGAATAGGAGCCTCATTAGTCAAGGAGTTCACATAAACAAGATATAGTACATGTAGAAGTGAACGAGTATAAAAGGTAGCAATTCTCATCCCACGTCTTGCCTCCTTGCAGGGTCTGGCTTCCAGCTGATGGTCGTGGTTGGAATCCTGTACGCGTATCTATTCGGAGCAGTGATCGACAATTGGCGGCTGCTAGCGGTGGTGTGTGCCATCCCCTCGGTCATCTACGGACTACTGGCCTTCTTCGTCAAGGAATCGCCGACCTACCTCCTCACGAGGGGCAAGGAAAAGGAAGCCAGGCAGGCGCTGCAGGCACTCCGAGGTTTGTACAAACACCTAACCTAACTCACACACACACACACACACACACACACACACACACACGCGCGCGCGAAGTACCAACACAGCTTCTATTTCTCTTTTCCGCACTTCAGGCAAGGAATACAACATCGAATCGGAGTTCAAGAGGCTTTGTGAGACGCAGGAGGCGTTGACCCGCAACCATATGACGTGGCGGGACCTCAAGCAGCCCCATATCCTCAAGCCCGTCGTTATCTGTCTGATGGTCATGGTCTTCCAGCAGTCGTCGGGTGTCAACGCCGTGCTCTTCAACCTGGGAACGATCTTTAAGGTAAACAAGGCTGGGGGCATCCTTGAGAACATATGTGGCATCTGGGTACAGTTTTCTTCTTCATGTGATAAGAAGTGTCAAGACTCAGGTTTTCTCCATAGATAAATTTATGGTTGGGAAGACTTACTTGCCATTTTGCTTCACTGACTAGCTAACTGATCATGCCTACTTTCGTATTCGTGTACCGACTGACTCACTGATCCACCGACTGACTAATCTGCTTACTTACTTGCTGATTTAGACACAGTTGATCAAGTTAATAATGTTCTGCAGGAGGCAGGCGTCGGCATGGCTGAGAACATCAGCGCCATCGTCGTGGGCACGGTGCAGGTGGTGGCCACAGGCATCGCCGCGCCACTGCTGGACCGCGCCGGCAGGAAGATTCTCCTCACGGGTTCTGCTGCAGTCATGGCACTCTCGCACAGTACGTGTGGCGCGTCCATATCTAAAGAACAGTCCACGTTACTTTCTGCTTATTACCTCTTCAATGTCTCCACCATGCATTAAAAAAACAATACATATTACATTTATCCACTCATCACTTCTTGACCAACCCCTTTATCATGTATGGACGAAGCATCTCAGGCTTTTGCTTATGTTACTCTATGCTATTTATAATTTAAATATATACTTCAATGGAATCCCCATCTCTACCACTCTGTCCTGTATGGACGAAGCATCTAAGAGACATTCCATATAGCTCACTTTTCTCCACAACAGTTGCCCTGGGCGTGTTCTTTTACCTAAAGGAAGAAGGCGAGGCCCCGGGATGGCTGCCCCTCACCTCGCTCATGCTGTTCATTGCCGCCTTCTCTCTGGGCTACGGCCCCATCCCCTGGGTTCTCATGGGTGAGTGAAGCTTTGTTCAGGATAAGGGTATTGTTTCATGATTGTATTTATATGTGGATACAGGTGTTCAGAGACAGGTGACTTCCTGGCCGCCACTCACATAATTTATCTCTCAGGTGAGATGTTTTCCCTGGAGGTGCGCGCCCCGGCCAGCGGTCTCGCTACGCTCACCAACTGGAGTGTATCCTTCATCGTCACTCTTGCGTACGATCCCATGAAGGTGAGAAACTCCCTCCTGCAGATCGTGTTATTATAAGGCTATGAAAGGAAGTAGCTAGTGTTATTATTATTTATTATTTATTGATGTATTTATTAATTTATGTGTGAAGAGCCAGAAAAGTTATAATATATAGAACATTCTCGTTTCGTTGCCACTTCTGATAATCATTGTGAAAAGAATGTAGTTGAAATCGGATTGGTGAAGTTCACATGTACTAGCTCTAGGGATTCCTTGACATTCCTCTCTTGCAATAGTTATCAATGAGTAGCGCCGGGAGACTCAAGCAGACCCGCCAATGCATAGATTTACTATCAGAATTATTCAGTCTGCACTATACTGACTTTTTACCAGGTGTTTGATGATGCATAATTATGTTGTATCTTTGTTGTTGCAGGAAGATAATACTCTCTTGATGCTGAAATACACACTTTTAAACACTTTTTTTTTTTTTTCCAGGTGGCAATGCACGAGTACGGCGCCTTTTGGTTCTTCGGGGGAGTGTGCACGCTCAGCACGCTATTTTGTATCTTTGTGGTGCCGGAAACGAAAGGAAAGACAGTGCAGGAGATTTCCGCGTACTTCGGTGGACCACCGGTGACTCAGGCCGAGGATAAGCCCTCAAACAAGCAGGGAAAGGCGGAGGAGACTGTATAGCAGCCTCTGTTCCATTAGTGTTACCACCGTCATTCTCGCCAACCGTCCCCTCTTGCTGCGTATGGTCCTTCACTCTTGGGACACTCGCGAGCTGAGGATTCATCATCGTCTCATCCATGTGTTGCAGCTTTTTTGTTTGTTTTATTTTATTCTTATTTTTCTAATAGTGTCTCATCACCGCCGTCTCATGGTTTCCACATCTTATTGTGAAATTTTCATAAATTTTGTTAATGTACATATTAAGCTTTTATTATTATTATTATTATTATTATTATTATTATTATTATTATTATTATTATTACCTTTGTTATGTTCGACGTTCAAATTTGAACTTGGTGAACTAAATCTCGCACATATGGTAACTATATACTCAAGTTTCATTATTATTATAATTTTTTTTTCATGTGTGCTGTAAATGGGCAATCTCTCTCTCTCTCTCTCTCTCTCTCTCTCTCTCTCTCTCTCTCTGATTTTTAGAATTGTTTTCACAAGTTTAGTATAAGTATCAATGAACTTACAGTTTAAGTGGGCTTTTTTTTAATATTTTGTTGCCCTTGGTGAGCTTCCCTCTTGCATAAAAAATAGAGAAAAAAAAAAAAAAAAACAGGACCTTATTCCGCTGATTTCATGTGAGTTACACCGAAGCACGTGTTCGGTCTGAATGAGGCCCACTGAAGCAACAGGAAGCCAACAATACCAGAGACGCCGCCGTCTGTTGTTTGAACGGATGTTGCCAATGGTACAGTTACTATTTGATTTGTGTTATGCTGCTCGTGCCGCAAGCTCCTCATCGGTGCTTTACTGGTATGTAAGCTCATCTTACCTTGCACTGTTCTTAGTTTCAATATCGGTAGTCATTTTGCCTCACACACAAAGAAAAGTAGTTTGATATTCTACAGTGGTACCGCCATCTGGGATGTTTTCCTACTATTAAAAGTCTTATGGTTGTGAAGGGTGTTCATTAACTTATTTTGGACGAAAAGCAGCATTAACAATCTTGAAAGTATTGAGAAATGTTTTTAGTTAAGCGGAGTACTATTTTTGTTAAGAATGTGTTTATCGCTGCACCAAAATTTTCCGGGTTGGACTCGTAAAGGATCGTTGGTATTGTTGTTCCTGGGTATGCCAGTTCAAGGGTTAGACTAGGCTAGGCTAGGTTGATATACCTGAGAGGGGGCAAGGTTAGGTCACGATCTTTTGTTCGGGGCGGGTTTCCTGGGGGTGCAGCCCCATGTTAGGTTAGATTAGGTTGTCGAGACGGGTACCCCAGTCTTGTATTTCTGGACTCTGCCCCAATGTAGAGGTTCCTCCAGTGTTCTCCTTAGCGTTTGCAACTCTTCCATGCAGCTGATTTGACGTCGTGTATATTATGAAGCCACACTATTGCTCAACAAGTGAAAGAGGGAGAAAATAGGTAATAAATGGAGGAAATGGGATTAAAACAGGAAATAGAGCCATGTCCTCCTATTCCCTTATTCATTACCATATTCTCCTATTACCGTATTTGTTATAATTTTCATTGCCATGTCCTTTATTCCCTTATTTGTTATCCATTTTTTTCTATCTGGTCTTTTATTATATCCTCATTCCTTATTCATTATCATATCTTCATTCCCATTTCTTCCTATTCCTTTATTTCTTATCCATTTTTCATTCTCTTTCCATTTTCTCTTTATCCTGTTTTATTTCCATTTCCTTCAATTATTATCCATTTTTCTTTCTATCCTGTTTTAATCCCATTTCCTCATTTTGTTATTTCCTTTCTCCCTCTTTCCTTATTGACCAATAGCATGGCTTCGTATATATACATAATGTCAACTCAGCTGGATGAAAGAGCTGCAACAGGGCTGCTGAGAAATTAGGAGAGCTGGAGGAATGTCTATATTAGGACAGTGCCGATTTCTATTTATGGAAGATTTGGCCTCCACCACCCATAGCATTTGCTTCACACAGTCTTCATTTCTCAGCCTTTTGACTCTAAGCATGTTTTCCTCTCCATCCATTCATAGAAAGATCAGTAAAAATAAATACATATATAGGTAAATTACAAACATAATCAAGCTTTCACTTTAATGTAAAAATGCAAATTTGTACATAAGTTTTCTTAAAAGAATGTAATAATCTGTGCACTCCAAATATACTGTACACCTGAGAGGAAACTTGGTTAGATTTCACTTGTTTTTTTATGGACAATGAAGGCTGATTTGCATTTATCTTCCAAGCCAGCACCACTATTGTGTCGTATCACACTGAAATTATACATATGTATGCTGTCTTGATAAATCCTTGGAGTGGGCCAGCTTTTCCTAAGGTATTGCTGTGGATTAAACATTTTGCTCATTGTTATACTGTTATCCTTGATACAATATCAGTCCTAAGTCCAAAGCTCACAATTTCATTAATTCAACTTCTCTAAGACACTGCCTTAATTTTCCCAATCACTGCCAGTGTTGTATCTCTTAAATGTCTAATACTGTTATTTTGATGGTTACTGCTCTTCTGAACTTCCTAACTGCACACCTTCCTACAGTTTTGCTACACAAGACTATCTACTTACTCTCATTCATCCCCTTTACTGGTAAATTCAGAAACTCTGCTCTTGTTTCTGTATTTCTTCCTGCCTAGAACATGAATGATTTAAAATGGTGAGTACAAGATGCTTCAAAAACTAAATTGGTTGACTTGCTCAGTTCTGCTATTTCCTTTAATTTTAAGAGCCACCTTGTAAGTGGTGCCCTAAGCACCTGACTTGTAAAAACCTTCAAAGGCAAAAAAGAACAGCTAACTTGAATTAAACTAGAAATTATGAGCCAGCTAAATTTACATTGTCATAATTCGTCAAACATTTTTATATAGTATTGTACCGTATACCTCATCTTCCTGTGTTATAAATGTAGACTTGCTTTACAGTGACAAAAATTGAATGAGAAAAAAAATCAACATGATGATAGTAGCAATAACACACATTAATAATGATCATCAAAACGACCATTGTTGATGGTAGAGATGATTCATAATTGTTCCATTGTCACACTTTCCAAACAACAACACTAGAGTAAAACCAAACAAAGCAAACACAATATCCACCACGACACTACTTCCTAATCCATCCTGGTATGCACCACCATCACCACCACCCTGAAGGTCCACTCTAGACTTCAGTGGAGGCCCTTCACCTGCTGGATCTATAAACAAAATAAAGAAAAGTAATTTATGAATAAACAAATGATGGACCCAAACAATGGAATCTGAACAACACAAATAGAGGTTCAGCAGGTACATTAGACAAAAGCAATCTCATTGACATTAAGCATGCTGATTTTCATCTAAAAAAAAATGTGAGCCTCACACTTTATCATTAATATTGTTATGAAAGGCAGCTGTAATTTGACGATACAAAATGTCCTAGTAAAACACTCAAGTTTTCACATCACTGATAGATAGGATCTGTTTTTGTCATCCTGTGTGTGAGGTCTGTCTCCAGTGTTTTGTGGGAGAATGTCTGGCTGAAGAAACCTAGACCAGCTTCATATTCAACTTTATAGTTAAATTGATCATAATGACTGATATATAATCATATTATAAAGCAAAAGTTTAAGAACTTTTTGGTCTGCCACAATGCAAACTGTAAAACTGTTACTTCTATTTTGACTACTGAACAAAAAGTACTTTAATTCTTAAGACATTCTTGATTTACCAGTTTCACTGTAGCTTCCTCTGGGACACAATTGCTTGAGCACCACTGCTGGATGTTGAGGGTTGTGGCATCTGGGTCAGAATCACAGTCCTCTTCTTCTACTGTGATCCGAGTAACTTTGGGGAGCTCCGAGTTGATATCATTTAGTGTGACTTTCACTTGCTGTCCTGGTGGGAATACAGGAGGAACTAAGTAAATTTATGATTACTTAATGAAATTAATAACAAAGAGAAAATTAAAGTATGGAAGTAGAAAGTCTCATATTCTTTTGAGTATTTAAGAAAAGGTATGAGATAAAGACAGTCATACTTGTAGTCTTGTTTACTCTTAGATTATAAGATACCAAAGATAAGCAAATACTTTTTGCTCAAGATACCAAATATTAGCCAATAGATTTCAATGAGAAAGATGGAGTTCTCTAGGCCTTAAGTTGTGTTCCTATATCTTATTACATATAATTGTTTAAGAAAAATATGGGCGATAACAACCATGAAACCATTACACATGTAGCTCACCTTCTATCAATACATGCCACAGTTCCAAGTCAGCCAGACTAACGCCATAGAGGAAGCATAGGTTAGGGGAGAAATAGTACTCCTTGCCACTCTGCAGCCGTAGCTTACCCATGCTGCAGTGAACCTCTGTTATGACTCCTTTAACCTGCATCTGATGTGTTCTGCTATCTGTGTTGGTAGATGCAATATCACAGAACCAGTGAGCATATTGTCATCAGAAGTAGTGGTGTCTGGCATGGTGGCGCGTGCATTTTTTTTATTTGAGAAAGGAAGTAAACTATGGATGCCAAATTAATTAGTACTTAAAAATCCATTAAAACCAATAAATGAGAGTAATTCAGTGTTTTATATTTATATTAAGAAAACTGTTATACAATCACACATTTGTTCAAACTTTACAATATTGCATATTATTTGAGACAACTGTACAAAATCAAACCAAATTTGTGTCTTACCCTTCAATCTTAAATGCTCCCTCATTTTCTCTGTGGTCTGGGACTTACCAGAGGTAGGTCCTTTGTCATCCTCATCTGTCTCTTCATACAAACCAAAGCCATATAAATTTCTTGCCTTGTCCCTAGTTGTGAAAACTTTATCATTATTTTCCTTTCTTTCTTTCTTTTTATAAGTTCCACAATCACTCAGTACAGTTTTATTCCTAGTACTGACTGACTTGGCTGTCTCCTTAGATGCAACATTTGTAAGCTTTGCTGAAGAGAGATTCTTTTTCTCATGAGTTGACTCTGTTAAGTCTTTCTTTTCATTTACATTTTCTTGAAATATTTTCTTTTTATATCTTGAATCCTTATCTTTTAAGCAATTTGGTTCATTTGTTTTGCTTCCATCTTCATCACACTGTAACTTGTTATCCAGTGATAGAGAAATGTTACCATCACTTGACTTGTTATTACTTTCCTCTTCTGTCTCAGTGTCGGTGACATCCTCAATGGAGATAATCTTACTTCTTGGTATGGTCTCTCTTTGGTGCATGGGATGCTGAGGAACAGGTGGGGCATAGTGAGGAGGATAATAGGAGTATGGTGTGCCTAGGAAGAGTGCTGGCATGGGAGGCATCATGTAAGGCCCATGATCAAGTGTTCCCTCCACTAGTGGCTGGCCCTGATAAGACCAGGGCCCCCTGACACTCCCCATGCCAGGTCCTCTTGGTGCACCATGCTGTCCTGAGAAGTACAAATCATGCCCCTTCATTGCAGCATGTGGAGGTAGGCACACTGGTGGTGGTGGTGGTGGTGGTGGCACTGGTGGTGGTGGTATAACATAAGGCATTGGGTTTGGTGGGTACATGTACAGGCCTGGATGCAAGGCATAGGGTGTGGAGGGATACAGGAGAGGGATGCCCCCCTTGGAAGATGTACCTTCTGTGGCATCCATGTTGGGTTTTAGTACACCATTAAGAAGGCACTTCTGGGGAGAAAATAAGCAATTATAAATACTTTGGATTTTATCTTTTCACCACACTCATGAATATCATGATTTAACATAACCAACTACTGTGAACATTTATTTTGAACAGAATATGTTAAGAAATGAGATAAGGGAGAACATCCGAACATTAGAAAGTAAGGCAAGCTGTAAGATGGCATTGGACCTACATGTGACAGACAGTGCATGAAACACATCATTATCTATATATCCACTTGTTATTTTCACCCTGAGTTGATCTAACTATCACTTAAATCTCAATAATGCAAGAGACAAAGAACATCATAATGATACAACAAGAACCCAATAGACCTGCACATATCTGTCCCATTATGAAACACCAACTTCCACCTCTCATCCTGTCCATTAATTAATCTAACCATATTTTCTAAACCTCCCTTGTGAATAAGACAAAGAACATAAAAAAAAAACTGCCACAATTCAACATACCTACAAGTGACAGTCAATACACAAAACACACTTACCTATAACTCACTGTTTAATCTATCTGTCAATTACTTAAGCTTCCTTACCAACTTCTAACTTATCTAATGTCTGTGTCCTTGAGTTGCATATTTAAGCCTCTAACTCTCCCCTGGCCTCACTAACCTGGTGTGTGGGGGATGCTTTCACTTTGAGATTCACAGGTATTAGCCACTCAGACACTGAAGGGCTCACATATTGATGACAGCCAACAATGTGCAGTGTTTTCCTGTCACTAACACTAACACCACCCACACTTTCCTTCCTCCCCCTCTTCCCCTGCTGCTCTTGATCTTGGTGATTTACTGTCTTTCCAACGGGTCTTTCTTTGTGTGTGATCATATTTCTGTACATTACCTCAGTTTTATTTAATTTCTTGTGTATCTTCAAGAATTCGTTAATTTTTCACGTCTGTTAACATGGAAGGAATAGAATTGCAGTAAATACCACAGGTTTATCATTAGCAGTGTCTAGTGAAGAGAGGGATTGAACATGTGTTACTCATAATTAAAACAACTGCCAGCTGTAGTGGAGGTATTAGATTGCAAGGCTAGTAATTCAGTATCCAATGAGGAGTTCAATTCCATGTTGCTTGTCATGGATGCCAGTGGATCAGCTTTTTATTAAGTTACTAATAATTATCATTGGCATGGTAATTGTCTCACACAACGCTCTGAATCTGGTGGCTGTCTTATATTGTTAATTAGGCTGATTATTTGATTTTATTAAGTTTCATGAATGCTGTCTTGAAATTAGTGAGTGGTGTATTGTAAATTTTTCAGTCTAGAACTATCCAGTCATTAAATTTTTAGTTGAATAAACTAATTTGTTATGTTCAGGAAGCTATCAGAATTTTAAGAGTTAAATTAGGCCTAGATTAGAATCTACTCATGGAGAAACAAGAGAAAGTATTACAACAAAGACTTTATTGAGATAAAAAAATTACTTTTTTTTTTTCTGGGTTCCATACATATATTTATTATAAAACTCCTATTATGAATAACATATGTGATTTTGAGTCTCAGTCACAAGGAGATCCATGATGTCCACTGTTTACTATTCATGACAGTGCTATACTACTAAATGTGACAGATTTGACTGTACTAATGGACAGTTTTGCATGTATCTAAGAGTTGTAGGGCAAAGAATTACTGCACTTGCTCCCAAACCCAAGCTGTAACTAGATGGACACACTATCCTGTTCTGTTCTTAATAATCTTCATCTTCCTCATCTTCATTAAATGACAAGAGTTTCTTATTTTGAACACCTTTCTTTTTCACTCTTTTTGATTTACTTTCTGATGGTTCCTCAGATTTTTCACCTTTTAGCTTCTTTCCGTCCTTCCCTTGTGCTTCATCACTGCTGCGTTTGGTTGGCTTGCGGAAGATGATTTTTCCATCCGGTGGTGCTTCGTCACCTTCAACTGATAAAAGATCACATCAGAAAGGTGTACATGTATCAAAGAAGTTAGACATCTATGTCATTTGATTGCTTTCTGTTTTTGTAAAGCATATGTGAAAAAAATACATACTAAATATCAGTATTGCATAACATATACAAATAGTTGAGAAATCTTGAATTCCCTTTATATTCAACACATCCTGTGTTAACAACAATAGAATCCTGAATTAGAATAAAAATAAGCATGGTTCTAAAATTAAGTTTGGGGGATGTGAGGAAAGAAAGAAAAAGACCTTAAGATATGAAACAAACAAATAAAAAAAATTACATGTGACATGTCAACCTGCCATGCCATACTTCAAAGCATCCATTTTACAACTATGTCACTTTCCATATATGTAGAGAGCTTCAATGAATTAGAATTGCTAAAATTACATTCAACACGGTGTATAGCTAATAATGAAATGCACCTCATGAATGTTGGATGGGACAACATTCTCCTTTTGATGGTAAACCTATCAGCAACCTTTTTTCTGGTAAACGACTAAATACTTCACAATATAGTCTTGTGAAGCCTCACTCATGGTGTTATCAGTGCACATGGCTGTGCTCAACAGGCTACAGTGAATGACTGGATATGATGACTCACCTTCATGTCTCTGCTTTGGCCCCTGGACCTCACCCTCAACTTTGTCCCCAAAGAGATCATCCAGCTTTCCTTCTGAGCGTAATCTTTCCACTTCTTCTTGCGTCAAGTCCCCTGTCCGGAGACTGACTACCTGGGCACAATAGACACATGTGAGAATCTCTACTAATATCTTTTACAGATTTTCTGTTGGACAAATTGTAATCAAGCTCAACAATATTTTATTGTGAATTTGTGACCCTATTGTAAATTACAAAAAATTTGTCCGCTTGATCCATGAAATATAATAAACTTCATTAAAAATTAAAATAGAGTAAGAAAAAAAAAAAAGTCCAACCTGGGGCAACTCATCATCTTGGTCAGCAAGATCATCTGCTGTTGCATCCGGCATCACTGCAAACTGAAACAAAATGCATGTAAACACATGTGCAAGTGATCATATTGTAAAGTAAAAAAAAAATAAATAAATAAAAAAAATGGATAAGGTGTGACAGTCACATTGGTATCTTAAAGGTTAATGGATAATATACCCTACGATCACTACTATATACAAGGAGAAATTGGCTATGATGATGGTTAACTGAAGCAGCGTAAGATGTTCACTTTAGCACTTGCTGTGTATAAGTACCAATGATGGTTAACTGAAGCAACATAAAATGTTAATTTCAACACTTGTTATGGGCCCTCACCTTCTCTGACAAGCCATGGTCCTCCTTGTAGCCCACTCTCTCCTTGAATTTCTTGAGGAATGATGGCTCGTCAGGTTTTGAAAATGCAACATTCACCTTCTTCCCGGTCCACTTAGCCATGTTGAGTGTTTCTGAGGATTTCATTTAATTGTATATGAATGACTTCTTTTTCTTGATGTTTACTTACTAATTTCTTCATATCAGGCCAGAAAAGACACTGCAGAATCAGTTACCTTTGTTTTGGAACTGTCTAAGAACCATGTGATTATTTCATTGGCACATACTAAAGGTGTTACATATTTCCTTCAATTTTTTAATAAGATACCTATTTAACCCTTCACTCCAATATGATATCATTAATAGCACTAGAAATAAAAAAAAAATGCATGAAAGAATGGAATAAAAAGAATGGATTTTACAATTTTGACTGTTTACAGATTGGAGGGGGCTGTAGGGCAGATAAAGTAAAGGAATGATGTGCTAAATAACAATCAGATTTTAATTTAACAAGTGAGGTTATTGTCATTTAACCAAACCTAACCTAATCAAACATAACATCTCTAATCCTCCATAAGTACCGACTCAGGTTACTGTAACTTAACCAAACCTAACCTAATCAATCGTAACATTTCCATACCTGCAAAATTATCTAGGGTGATTAATCTAATGTGATCAGTAACATTCTACCTATCCTCCCATAGCTGTCAAAACACCCATCAGGTCTTAACAGACCACAGTTATATGTATACCAAACAACACCTCTAAATGTTACAAATACATTACCTTAAATGCAACGGACGAGAATAAAGACGGTAAACGCTGAGCGAGGCTGAGGCGTCTCCCGCTAAAGTGTAGGCTGTGTAGCACAAGCAGGGCCAGGTTGGTTTGTTTACAGTGAGCAGGGTGGCGGTGTGCGGCGCGAGCCACTTGCCGCCTGTCCCGAGGCGCGGTGTTTGGAAAGGAGAGGACTTAGGAGGGAGAATGGTTTCTGTAAAGGTGCGTTTACACCAAGCGAATCGAATCGAATCAATTCATGAAGAATTAACACGATTCATGAATCGTGTTGATTCGCCACATTAGTTTCAATGTAACCATTTACACCAGGCGAATCGAGTCAATTCAAATCATGCCGATTCTTGGAGATTCAGAATCAATGATTGGTTTGGACCCATTTTTTCCATCATTCAAGGCGATTCAGCTAAGGAGTAAGCACCATATTAATGGACGTCCTAATCAATTTAGTGCGAGAAAGACGTGCTATATATGATCCTAATGATCCTGTGCACCAAGATCATACGTATTGTACAGAACCATAGAAGAAATTGCTGTAGCCTACGATATACTAGACAATAGTATTCTGCACATTTTGAAGACCAATGACAACAGAAAGCGTTATGGATATGCTTACGTATTTGCATGTGGCAACTCTAGAGTGTATCGTCTACTTTTGAAATGCGTGATATAATGTAATAATCAGTTAGCCAAGCACCATACAGAGTGAAAGATCGAGGGGTGTAAACTTCCTGCTACTAACCCCCGTGCCTCTGATTTCGTTCACTAAATACTACGATACGTCACGTCACAAAGTATTAGTTACTATGACAAAAAACCAAATTTAACATAGTTGTAATTGCTTTAATATCCTCTTAATATCCTCCGTACACCGTTAAGGCTAAATTCAGGTCTTCTAAAATTAATTGCATGCAACCATACTCGTTGACGACACCTACGCCTACTCATCCTCAGCACTGTTGCACTGCTATTTCTGCAAAAGCTAATACGTCCATACTTCCCGATGGCTGCCTTGGTACTGAATCATCTGAATGTGAAGCAGCCGGTTGGAACTATGCAGATTCAAAATTACTCATGAAGAATAATTTAAATTGAATCATCTTCAATCAGCATAGTTCCAACCGACTGAGTCTCAACACATCTGATTCACATCATTCAAATGATTCAGTACCAAGGCAGCCTTTGGAACATATGGACATAATTATTAGCTTTTGCAGAAATAGCAGTGTAACAGTGGCTCAGGATGCGCAGGTGTAGGCGTCGGCAAACAATATGGGTGTATGCAATTAATTCTAGAAGACCTAAAATTGGGAGCTTTGGACAGTTGTTTCCATATTTGGTCAATATTCAGAAGTTTTTTGTTTATTTATTTTTTATTTATTTATTTATTTATTTATTTATTATTATTATTATTATTATTATTATTATTATTTTATTATTATTATTTTTTTTTAGGATAACCACTGAATAATTTAAGATGTTGGTGGAGCCTGTCACCAACAAGAAGTACTAAGCCTACAACAGAAGCCATATAAGTTTGTGACACTGATAGAATATTTTAGGGTGGAAATCGAATCAATTCAAATCATGGCGATTCATAGCGATTCAGAATCAATGATTGGTTTGGCGATTCAGCCGAGGAGTAAACACCATGTTAGTGGACTTCCCAATCAATTTAGTAGCAGAAAGACGTGCTATATATGACCTTAGTGATTCTGTTCACTAAGACCTTACACTTTTACACTCTCTTCAAATCAAAATTTAATAATGGCCTCACCACGCCCTGCCTCGGAGTCCCCCTCTGGGGAGGGGACCATAAATGTCCCCAGGTCGGACTGCCCCTCTGCTGTCGACCTTGGGTGTCTTGACACTTCATCTAATACTTTCACTATCAATTTCTGCAACATTCGTGGCCTTCGTTCTAATTTTCAATCTGTGGAACACCACCTCTCCTCTACTAAACCTCATCTTCTCTTCCTAACCGAAACACAGTTGTCTGTGACTACTGACAGCAGCCCTTTTCTGTTCCCTCCTACTTGCTCTATCCTCATTTTCAATCCAAAGCTGGATGTTGCGCATACGTGCGTAACGACACCACTTGCTCTCGTGCCCACAATCTTGAATCTTCAGAATTTTCTACCATCTGGCTAAGACTTCAATGTCACTCTCTAACTAAATTCATCTGTGCTGTATACCTCTCACCTAATTCCTCTGACTATGTAAAATTCTTTGACTATTTGACTTCCAAGGTGGAGCACATCTTATCTCACTTTCCTTTTGCTGAGATCTCCATTTTAGGGATTTCAATGTTCACCACCAGCTTTGGCTTTCATCTTCTTTCACTGACCAACCTGGTGAACAAACCTTCAACTTTGCTATCCTTCATGACCTAGAGCAGCTAGTGAAGTTCCCTACCCGTATTCCTGACCGCCTTGGAGACACGCCCAACATTCTTGATCTTTTCCTAACCTCCAACCCTTCTGCTTACTCTGTTAAACTTTCCTCTCCGTTGGGCTCCTCCGACCACAATCTAATTTCCGTTACCAGTTCTATCACTCCAGTGCAGCCTCAGGACCCGCCTAAGCGGAGGTGCTTCTGGCATTTTAACTCTGCTAAGTGGGAGGAACTAAGGCAGTACTATTCTGATTTCCTTGGGATGATTATTGTTTTCATGTCAGAGATCCTTCTCTTTGTGCCGAGCGCATAACAGAGGTGATTATCTCTGGCATGGAGCTATACATTCCTCATACTTTCTCTAACCCTAAAGCTAAAAAGCCTTGGTTTAACTCTGCTTGTTCTCGTGCTGTCAATGATAGAGAGGCGGCTCACAAACGGTTCCGTAGCCATCCAACTGCTGAAACTCATGCCCTATATATTTCTGCCCGTAATCATGCCAAATCTATTCTCCAACTTACTAAAAACTCTTTCATCAATAGAAAATGTCAAAGTCTTTCCAATTCTAACTCCTCTCGAGATTTCTGGCATCTAGCCAATAATATCTCTAACAACTTTACTTCTTCGTCTTTCCCTCCTTTACTTCATCCAGATGGCTCTACAGCTGTCTCTTCTTTTCTAAAGCTGAACTCTTCGCTCAAACCTTTGCTACCAACTCAACTTTGGATGATTCTGGGCATATTCCTCCTACTCCTCCACCCTCTGACTACTTCATCCCTAAAATTAAAATTCTTTATAAAGACGTTTTCCTGGCCCTCTCTGGCCTTGATTCTCGGAAGGCTTACGGTCCGGATGGAGTCCCTCCTGTTGTTCTCAAAAACTGTGCTTCCGAACTCGCTCACTGCCTGGTCAAACTCTTTCATCTGTGTCTCTCTACTTCTATTTATCCTTCTTGCTGGAAGTTTGCTCACATTCAACCTGTCCCTAAAAAAGGTGACCACTCCAATCCTTCTAACTACCGCCCTATAGCTTTGATTTCCTGCCTTTCTAAAGCCTTTGAGTCTATCCTTAATAGGAAGATAATGAGGCATCTATCAGCTCACAACCTTCTCTCTGATTGCCAGTATGGTTTCCGTAAAGGCAGATCTACTGGTGATCTTCTTACTTTCCTAACTGAATCTTGGTCATCCTCTTTTAGGGACTTCGGTGAAACCTTTGCTGTCGGCCTTGACATATCGAAAGCCTTCGATAGAGTCTGGCACAAATCTTTAATTTCTAAACTACCCTCCTACGGATTCTATCCTTCTCTCTGTACCTTCATCTCCAGTTTCCTTTCCGATCGTTCTATTGCTGCTGTAGTAGACGGTCACTGTTCTTCCCTAAAACTATCAACAGTGGTGTTCCACAGGGTTCTGTCCTATCACCCACTCTCTTTCTATTATTCATCAATGATCTCCTAAATCTGACTCAATGCCCTATCCACTCCTATGCTGATGATACCACCCTGCATTATTCAACAGCGTTCAACAGACGCCCAACCCAACAACAATTAAATGACTCAAGGCGAGATGCTATAGGACGCCTAACTTCTGATCTTTCACTTGTTTCTGATTGGGGCAGAGAAAACCTGGTTTTGTTCAATGCCTCAAAAACTCAATTTCTACAACTATCTACTCGACATAACCTTCCAGACAACTATCCTCTCTTCTTCAATAACACTCAACTTCCCTCTCCTCTACATTAAACACACTCGGTCTATCCTTCACTAAAAATCTAAACTGGAAATTTCACATCTCTACTCTTGCTAAATCAGCTTCCAAGAAGTTAGGTGTCCTATGGCGTCTTCGTCCATTTTTCTCCCTCCCAGCTGCTTGCTCTGTACAAGGGCCTTATCCGCCCGTGTATGGAGTATGGCTCTCATGTCTGGGGGATCCACACACAGCTTTACTAAACAAGGTGGAATCTAAAGCTTTTCGTCTTATCAACTCTTCTCCTCTAACTGACTGTCTTGATTCTTTAAGTCACCGCCGCAATGTTGCATCTTTATCTGTCTTCTACCGCTGTTTTCATGCTGTCTGCTCTTCTGAACTTGCTAACTGCATGCCTTCCCCCTCCTGCGGCCTCGCTGCACAAGACTCTCTACTTCTTCTCATCCCTATTCTGTCCATCTTCCTAATGCAAGAGTTAACCAGTATCTTCACTCCTTCATTCCCTACACTGGTAAACTCTGGAACTCTCTACCTGTGTCTGTATTTCCACCTGCCTATGACTTAAACTATTTCAAAAGAGGAGTGTCAAGACACCTCTTACGTTAACTGGACCCTCCTTTTAGATTTTTTTGTTTTTTCTCTTTATACTATTCCTCTTAACAGGGCCTGGCAACCAGCGGGATTTTTTTTCCAACACTTTGTTTTCCCTTGGCCAGTGCCCTTGTAATGTAAAAAAAAAAAAAAAAAAAATGTATTGGACCATAGAAGGAATTGTTGTAGCCTACGAATTACTGGACAATATTATTCTGCGTATTTTGAAAACAAATGACTACAGAAAGCATTATGGATATGATTACATATTTTCATGTGGCAACTGTAGAGTGTATCGTCTACTTTTGAAATGCATGACAACGTAACCATCAGTCAGCCAGGCACCAGACAGAGTGGGGGAGGGGCATAAACTTCCTGCTATTAATTCCTGTGCCTCTGATTTCGTTCACTAAATACTACGGTATGGCACGTCACAAAGTTAGTTAATATGACAAAATACTAGAATTAACACATCTAATTGTTTTAATATCCTCTTGATATCCTCCGTAAGCCTAAATAAAGAGTTGATGTGATAATATGGTATGAATTGGTGCGCGCATTTCTTCAGAGGTGAATGTATGTATCAGTGAATCATTATGTCCTGCCACTCTACAGCTCCACTTGGCGAGACAAAGTATTCTCTGTCACGAATTGACGTGGCTTCTGCTGTAGGACTTGTACTTCTTGTTGGTGGCAGGCTCCACTAACATCTTTAATTATTCTGTTGCTATCCTAAAAAATCATAAAACTTTTCCTGGTTATTGACCAAATCTGGGAACAAATGTCCAAAGCTCCCAAATTCAAGTCTTCTAGAATTAATTGCATGCACCCATATTTGTTACCGATGATTACGCCTACGCTTCCTCAGCCACTGTAATACTGTTATTTCTGCAAAAGCTAATACGTCCATAATTCCCGAAGGCTGTCTTGGTACTGAATCATCTTAATGATGTGATTCAGTCAATTGGAGCTATGCAGATGCAAAATTATTCGATTCAATTCATGAAGAATCAACACGATTCATGAGTCGTGTTGATTCGTCTCTTTAATGATTTCAATCGAGTCGATTCAAATCACGCCGATTCATGGCGATTCAGAATCAGTAATTGGTTTGGATCACTGCCTTCTATACGAAGGCCGTGGTTTGGACCCGTTTTTTCATCAGTCAAGACGATTCAGCCGAGGAGTAAGCACCATGCAAGTGGACGTTCTCATCAATTTAGTAAGAGAATAACGTGCTATAATTATGATCCTAGTGATCCTGTGTGCAGCAATCATGTATATGCTGAACCATAGCTAGAAGGAACTGCTGCAGCCTATGAATTACTAGACAATATTATTCTGTATATTTTGCGAACAAATGACAACAGAAAACGTTATGGAAATGGTTTCAAATTTTCATTTGGCAACTGTAGGATGCACCGTCTACCTTTGAAATGCATGGCATGGTTGCCATGTTTGTCCTTTTAAGGACAGTCTGTCCTTTTTTTAGCCTGTTTGTCCTTAAGTTTTCTTGTAAAAAAGGACAGTCAAAATCTGTCCTTTTTTCAGCAAAATTTATTTATTTATTTGTTTATTCATTGTGAACCACGGATCCGGTCAAACCTTCAAACACGCAGTCAATAAATTTGTTTCTGCAACTTCCTATCTTTTATTGTTTTATCATATTTGTTCTTGTGTTATATGAAAATAAATCGAGCATATTATAAACTTATGATTTTTCTGTGGGATCGCAGACTGGTAACTATAATAAGCAACCGGCAACTCCCTTAAAAAAGCGCTCCCACTCCCAGCCTCCCAGTCTAGCCTAAATGTTGCTAAATTTCATATAACCCTGCAAGTTCTCTCTCTCTCTCTCTCTCTCTCTCTCTCTCTCTCTCTCTCTCTCTCTCTCTCTCTCTCTCTCTCTCTCTCTCTCTCTCTGCTGTTATACACTTTTAAACACACACACACACACACACACACACACACACACACACACACACACACACACACACACACACACACACACACACACACACACACACACACACACACATATATATATATATATATATATATATATATATATATATATATATATATATATATATATATATATATATATATATATATACACACACTTTTGTTGTGCTGTCCTTTTTTGGAGGCAAATGTCCTTTTTTTAAAGCAGGTCTGTCCTTTTTTCATGTGTAGTGTCTGGCAACCCTGATGCATGGTACAACGTAAACGCTAGTCAGCAAGGCACCAGTCAGAGTGGGGGAAGGGGAGTAACTTCATTATATTACCCCTCCTGTGCCTCTGATTTTGTTCTCTAAATACTACGGTCTGGCACGTCACAAAGTAAATATGACAAAATAATAGAATTAACATAGCTGTATTTGTTTTGATATCCTCCGTATACCGTTAAACCTAAATAAAGAGTAGACTAGATGTGACAATGTGGTATCAACTGGTGCGCCCATTTTTTCCGCGGTGAATGTATGTATCTGGATCATTCTTCCGTGCCACTTGACAGCTCCAGCTAACGAGACAAGGTATTCTCTCAGAGTATCATGAACTGACATGGCTTCTGCTGTAGGCCTAGTACAGGTATGGACAAACTAGGACCCGCGCCTGACAAATATTAAGGCGTTTTCAGAAGCGGCGCGGCTGGGGGGAAACGGAGTCAAACGGAGTTTTCGCAAACGCGAGCAAACGCCTTTCCTCAAAGCGTTTGCTCTCGTTCGGCAAACGCTTTTTAGCCAATCAGCGTGGAGCAACCCCATCAACCTCATGGAATGAGATCAAGAAGGAGTTACATTTCGAATAAAACTGAATAGTTAGACGTATGTTAGGCCATAGAAGTGGGTACTGTAGATGTAGATTTACGTTTACATATTGTGCGGCATACTGGAGAGAGCCGATATAAAAAATACGGCGTGAAATAAATTAAGGAGCTGGTGGTAGCTGGTGACATGTCGCATCTATCCGTCCTTGTGGGTGTTGTCCGATTCCATACTTCTAGTCGTGACTTCGATACAATAATGGTTATTTTTCTATTATTACGTGAAAAAATGATAATATTTTTGCAAATCCTTATATTATAAAGTAATGAATGATGGTAAAAATAGATTATCTGCTAATTATTGACGTAATTCAATTATATAGGCGTCAGAAAACCGCAGCCATACATCTACAATGGAACACCTTCAAAACAAGCCCGCGTAGATCAAACCACTTCCAGGACATATAACATAACATAACATAAATAATAGGATAACAAAGGACCACCAGGGCCCATCTAGGTTATCCTGTATCAGTCGCACAGCGACCTCGTCATCAGTACTTAAAGATACACTTACAAGTACACAATACATTATATACTAATTCTAAATATTTGGCCCATTAACAGGGGTAAGTCCTGCAGCGAAATCCTCTACAATTTGTGGTCCCCATACATGGGGATCATGTCTTGTTTAACTATAGTAAATTTCTTATAAAAACTATCATGCAGCGCTATACATAATTATAAATCTAATAAATTTAAGTGCTTATCTAATCTGTTTTTAAACATTGTCAAACTAGTGCTATTTACAACCGTCTCTGGCAATGCATTCCAGAAGTCTACCACCCTATGACTAAAGAAATATTTTCTTATATCTAACCTGCAGCCTTGCTTTCTAATCTTCCTGCCATGATTTCTAGTCCTACTTCCCTCCTCTAAGGTAAAGAAAGATCTCACATCTATGTAGTTTGTATCTGAGAACATTTTAAATAACTCTATCATATCCCTCTTATACATCTCCTCTCAAATGAAAACATGTTTAATTCCTTTAATCTATCTCTATACTCCAGGCACTTCAAAGCTGGTATCATCCTAGTTGCTCTTCTCTGAACTGCTTCTAACATGTTGATATCCTGCCTATAGTGGGGTGACCAGGCCTGTATGCAATACTCTAAATGGGGCCTAACATAGGAATTATATAAGCTACGCACCACTTCCTTACTTTTATAACTAACATTTCTATTTATAAAACCCAGGATCCTATTTGCCCTATTTCTTGCTTCTAAACATTGCTTTGAAAATTTCATAGTCCTGTCTATCACTACTCCTAAATCCTTTCCTTCCTCTACTGCCTCTAGCCAACATCCCTCCATCTCATAGTTAAAGTTTGTGTTGTCTTTACCTAAATGCATAACCTGACACTTTTAGAATTAAACTCCATCTGCCACCTGTCTGCCCATGCTATCAGCCTGTCCAGGTCTCGTTGTATTCTGTAATTGTCCTTTTCACCCTGTACTGCACATGCTATCTTAGTATCATCTGCAAACTTTGATACTTTGCTACTAATTCCTATATCTAAATCGTTAATGTACACCAAGAAAAGAAGAGGTCCTAGCACTGATCCTTGGGGTACCCCACTAACCACTTCCTTCCACTCAGACATTGCCCCATTTAATACTACTCTCTGTTTCCTATCAGAAAGCCATTCACTAATCCAATCAACTAACCTAAGGACTGAAGACCTCTTGTTTTTTATGAGTATTGCGCTGCTCAGTCCTCGGCATATACAAATGACGAAACACTGGTGACCTATAATACTCCCCATCAAGGAATAAATCTCCAAACTCTTCCACCATGCTGCTGTGTTTATGTCTTGACCACAGCGCTGGCTCAGGCGACTGATGTGTATGATAACTTCTCCCAAGGATTGAGATCACAGTGACACGGTCATCTGGCACCATCGACGGTGTCCTCAGCACTGTCCTGTTCAGCATGAACTCAAACATGTTTGGCCTTGCGGTGATGCTACTGAAAACTCCTTTAGTAAATTTGGAAGCTTAATAAACAATGCCAAATAGCTGTGAACATTTCGTGTTCTTCCCGCAAGTGTGCACATGCAAGTGAGTGTATTTTTCTTTATATTTTGAATATTACTGTTTTTAGGGTAATATAGTATGCGGCCCTATAATATTGTGACTTTTTAATGTGACCCTAGCACTGAAAAAAGTTTTCCTATCCCTGGCCTTGTACTTCTTGGTGACAGGCAACATCTTAAATTATTCTATGGTTATCCTAAAGAAATCTTAAAATCACTCTGGATTATTGACCAAATCTGGGAACAAATGTCCAAAGTTCCCAAATTCAAGTCTTCTAGAATTAATTGCATGCACCTATATTTGTTGCTGACGGCTACACCAATGATTCCTCAGCCACTGTAACACTGCTATTTCTGCAAAAGCTAATACGTCCATACATTCCTTCCAACCATTCTCATCCCTCATACAACTTGTAATCCACTCCTTTCTTCCATTCTCATGTATCTCTTCCTCCATTGGCTTCCACATTCATTCTACAGATACAGCTTTCTTGCTATTCTTTCATCAGCCATTCTCTCCAACCTAACCTTGATCATGATGATCTTTGATACCATGTTGAGCAAGGGAAATTTACCATTTTCTTGCATACTAGACAAAAAAAAAAATTAAAACACATGTAGTTTGAGTTGCAAAAAGTACATTGTATTTTCTAAATATATTATGTAGACCTATTAACAGTGGTACAGTACTTATGCTAATTAACCACAATATCAAAAGAAATACACCCAAAGAAATTATGGGAGAGAGAGAGATCTCCGTTCTGAGAAGGGTGGCCAGCTTCCTCAACAGGAAGGGGAGACTGCTGCTGTACAAGGCACAGGTATGGCCCCACCTGGAATATGCAGCACACACACAGAAGGCGGGACAGCATTCAACACTGTGCCTTACGGTTAGTAGATGCTGCACCCCCACCTCACCCAGAGCCTGAGTGTCCTCTCGATACACTAGAACACCACAGAGACGTAGCGGTGATTGTAGTGTTCATAAGGCACAGGTGCAAAAAGTGCCACATCTGGCAGGGCTGCATCATTCTCTAAGGGTCTCCACACGGAGTACGAGAACAATGCTCAATGGTGGTGACGCCGTAGAGGTGCCGCGATCCCACGGTTGTCAGCACCAAAGCACCTTCGCAGGATATGTCTCCAGGATGTGAAATTTGTTCTTGACTGTGGTGCCTCAAGTACAGGAGATGAACACTCACAGTGTCAAACTTATGGCTCATTAGTGGAGACACACTGCCAACTCCTCTGACACTCATCATAACGTGACTCTCAGTGCAGTGCAGTGCGGTGAAAGTGAATAGTGCTCTATTTATATACTGACCATTTTGTATATTATCTATCTTGAGTTTTGTAAATATTGTAAACAAATAGATAGTAGTACCCTTAGAATAGGTAGCACACAACAGTGCCCCTTTGGGTACATGGTCCTTTGTACTAAGTTATGTTTAAATAAGAAAGAGAGAGAGAGAGAAATTTCTTATAAGGTCAATAAGCAAATATATGTAATTTTTGTTAGAAATATCAATTTAGGTTAAATGATATACAAATAAAACCCTCAGGTCACCTTTCACCTGAGTCTATTTTTCCTTCATATGCACATGTACTGTATGTATTTTTACATATGTTGACATGATCTCATCCACCCATAAGTCTGCCCTAAAGACAGCTTCCAACCTCTTACCAAAGTCCAATCAAGTTGAAAAATACAGTATAACCTGATTTCATAAGTTGTTTATATACAGTAACATCCAGTAAGTTTTATTACATAGTTATATTTGGTCAATACTATGCATCATTTTGATCCAGAATTTCTTAACCAGATTATGGCATATCACTACATGACTTTTTTTTTTTATGTAACAATCATTAAACAATTACAATCAATGGGCAATTAATGAGTCTGCCTGTCTCTTTCCAGTTTATTTTGTATTATGACTGATGATATTGTCAACAACTTCTGTCCCTAGGAGTCTTATACAAATTGTAGCTTTGCTGAAGACTGTTCATTGTGGCACTCCACACCTAACTAACGCACATTTCTCAGTGGGACAGCAGATTCGACTCTGCCCAGGTTGTGGATATTTAAGTTTTCTGTTCCTATGTGAATTGGTATTTTTACTTGACATAAAATACCTAATTTGTTATTACCTCTTCAAGGCTGCATGTCATTTGAAAATTCAGTAAAGTTTCTTGGTCTGGCATGTCCCAGCTTGCTCATTGCTACAGGTGGGCATTGCCTAGTTTAGTATTCTTCTGGTAAGAGTTACTCTTGTATTGTGTATTGTAGTACTGTGGCTCATGTAATGTGACCAAGATGATTGAGGTTGTAATATCTATATTATTATCTATATGTAACAGATATTGTATAAAATGAGGCATTGATCACCAATACAAGTCAGTCAGTATACATATATTAACCAGGAACAGTATTAATTTGGAAAAGTGAAGTAAGCAGTTAGATGAGGAACAGTGAGTTAGTGAGAAGAATTTTGACTACAGAGACAGTATTGGACTCACTGCTGTTGTATTCACTTGCACAAGGAATTAAACTTCACAAGTTCTGCCTAGCATATCCTTTTCCATGGGCTGTTACCAGTCTCGCAGTGACTACATACACACACATAGCTGTGCTTAATGTAACAATATCAATGAACTGCTTATTCAATGTTTTATAAAAATCAACATTATCAAATATCTTTAAGGGAACTCATGGGGAGCAGACAGAAAATCTTCATCAGTGTTGCATGTTTAAGTACCTAACCCATACAATGTTTTGTATGTATATAAACACCTAATAGGGAAGTGTTATATGCATATATACATTTTTGCTTTTGAGCCTTGCTATGGTCTTCAACTTTGCCTGTGTATCAAGATATGTCATTATCATAAAAGTAACGAAAAAAAAAAATTGATGTCAGGAATTAATAATTTCAATTGAGTTATAACAAGACTATACACACCATGTCACAGGATGGGCATCCAACTGAATGAAATGGACCAGCTTGTGCAGCCAATTCTTCTCTCCCTGAAAGTAACCCAACACCACCTTCACCATCAACTGACTTCCTGGGAGTGAAGCTTTCATTGCTGAGGCTCAGCTCCAGCAACACTTTTGGGCCACAAGTTAAATGCAGTTCCTCAATGAAAGGGCACCAACACTTGAATGAACAGGACAGCTGACTTAAATATAATTCCCCTCTCTCTCTCTCTCTCTCTCTCTCTCTCTCTCTCTCTCTCTCTCTCTCTCTCTCTCTCTCTCTCTCTCTCTCTCTCTCTCTCTCTCTCTCAGAGTAATTGATATTGTGGATCAAAAAGAAGGATGGGCTGATTGTGTTTATCTCGATCTAAGAAAGGCATTTGTTAAAGTATCTCACAGCAGACTGATCTGGAAGTTGGAAAGTTATGGCAGTATAGGAGGGAAGCTATTGGAATGGATGAAAAGTTATTTGACAGGGAGGAAAATGAAGACAATGGTAAGGGGTAAGAGTTCCCTAAGGGCTGATGTAACAAGTGGAGTTCCACAAGGATTGGTGTTGGCACCCCTAATGTTCCTAATATATGTAAATGACCTATCAGATGGAGTGGGAAGTTATATTAATCTGTTTGCGGATGATGCTAAGATGATGCGACAAGTGAAAACACCGGATGACTGTCTTAGGCTGCAAAGGGGCTTGGATTTCCTGCATGAATGGAGTGTAAAGTGGATGATGGAGTTTAATGCTGACAAGTATCATGTTCTGGAGATGGGAAGAAGTATCCACAGACCACACGCAAGATACAATTTGGGCGGGACTGATATTAAATGTAGAGAGAGAGAAAAAGATCTAGGGGTTGTAATACAGGACAACTAGTCACCAGAGGGACATATAAACAAAATTGTGGGAGAAGGGTTGGCAATAGTAGCTAATATATGAACAACTTTTGTTCACCTTAGTTAGTCTCTGGTAAAGAAAATCATTGAAGCAATTCTGAGGCCAAAACTAGAGTATGCCCAGGTAGTGTGGGCACCGCACCTAAAGAAGCACACAAGGAAGTTAGAAAGGGTGCAAAGAGCTGCAACTGAGTTAGTACCGACCCTCCAAGATATGGATTACCAAGAGATTGCATGCCCTGCAGAAAGAAAGAAGTGAGGAGATATGATTCAGATGTTCAAATGCGTGTAGGGGGTGGACAAGATTGACCGAGAGGACTTCCTCGAGCTAGACACTGAGAGGAGAACGAGAGGTGGTCATGAGTTCAAGCTGAGATTGCCAGGATACACGACTGATATCGGGAAGTATAGCTTCCTAGCGAGAGCTGTTTGTGCTTGGAATGAACTACCTAGAGAGATAGTGAGAGCAAGTAATATTCATAGTTTCAAGGAAAAGTATGATGAGTGGATGAAAGTGAGCAGGACACCACGAGTTTAGCTCATCTTCCACAGCAAATTTATAGGTAAACTCTAAACTCTCTCTCTCTCTCTCTCTCTCTCTCTCTCTCTCTCTCTCTCTCTCTCTCTCTCTCTCTCTCTCTCTCTCTCTCTCTCTCTCTCTCTCTCTCTCTCTCAGATGGCAAGTATAACAATTACAATCTTGCTTGTAGAGAACAACTGGAGACTACTGGCTCCTATTTGTCTTCCATGCCAGATAAGTATTCCAGAATACAGCAAAAGTTTGCACCACTAAAACCTGATGGTGAAGAGATACAAAGGAAAAGTTGATGATCTGCACTGCTGGCCATACCTGAGGAAAAAGACATAGAAACTCAGGTACATGAACCATATAGCATATGAGCATCATGTTTCAAGATGAAAACATAATATATATATATATATATATATATATATATATATATATATATATATATATATATATATATATATATATATATATATATATATATATATGGAAAATCTTACACTCCAATTGGTTAGAATAATGTCTTTGTAGTTTGTCTTTATTTCTTGTTGTATTTGAGCAACTGAGTGGCCCTGTGTGATGCCCAGCACAGATAAAAATGCTCCAAGGAAAGATGGTGCAAAGATCAGCTGATCTGAAGCCACCTTCTTAACAGCAGAAATTCCTTTCCCAGAACCAAACTTGCAATCAAGGAGACCATACCATTTTGTCAGCACAGGACCCTAAGGGAAAATTTAATATAGAATTAAAGATATCTTTTAGTAATAGTATGTAATACCATGAAATTATCTTAAAAAAAAAAAAATATATATATATATATATATATATATATATATATATATATATATATATATATATATATATATATATATAATTACAGCTATGGACTAGGTAGTATTGAAAATAGATTTTAAACTTTAAAGGAAAAAACTCACAACAAAGAAGGTGCCGATAGCAAAGAAGCGTGCAGTTCTCCTCCATTCATATTCATCGAATGACTTGCCTTCAACAAAGAACTGGGAACTGGCATCTCCAACTCCCATCAACGTACCTAATGGACAAACAAATATTAGCACTTGTCTTCTTAAAAAATTCTTCCTTCGATGAGCAATTATTTCTCTCCAATTATGAACAGAAAAGTCATTGACCTACTGGTAATACCAAAGAGCTTATTTCATATTTCTCTCCACTGAAAAGACTGGGAGCAAAAGGGAGGATGGCCTTATTCTGGAGTTTTATCATAATAGTAAAGCAGAAATAATAACAAAGGAAAACAATTTCATAAGTGAGCATCCAGTAACAAACAGTCAACTGCCAAGAAGGATAAGAAATACAAGACTATAAGAAATACAAAGAGCCTTTTGAATTGTTAATGTCTATTTGAATATATATAAATTGTGTTATCAACATTACCTGCCTGAAGACACTGCATTGTAGTGGGGAATTTACTTAATAGGTTTGAATATGCTCTGAGAATAGAACCCATGTTTCTGTTGTGGCCCCTTGGGATACTTGCATTTCACTCACTTATGATTGCCTTACATAAGCATCCATCTACAAGTATCATGTGTTTCTCTCTAATAGTAAGAAATAATTTGTTTAACTCCAGTATGGAAATTCTAGTTCTTCTTGTGACCTTTTCAGCTTTGGATCGCCTAGTAGGTTGCCTGCTGTTCGTTATCCTTCTCAGCCTGTGGGAGGGACAAAAATGAGCACAGACTCAATATCAACACGTCTCCTAACTTTTAACCTCTCTGACATGTTTCCCAGGCCTGCACCAGAAACTTTTTCATCTCTTACTATCTCTTCCCTTTCTTCCTTGCTACCATATAGTCCCAACACAGTGACTGCTTCCTCCAGTCTACTTTGAGCTGTAGTTCACCTATGATTCCATCAATTGCCTCTATAAGTCCACCTCTCTCTCCCTCACATCTATAGCACTCCAATGTAAAGTGTCCAATCGTCTCTCACTCTACTAGAGGTGCATTCTTGGTCCTGCTCATCCTTACTCCTATACCATTTAAGTGTGGACTTGTTCTCCATTTCTGATATCCATCTGTTCCTGCTATTCTTTTTTTTTTTTTTTTTTTTTTTTTTTTTTCTCCTTACCATCTTGCTACTCGACCTCTGCCATTCTTTTTCTATGTTCTCCTTTTTCCACAGTTCCATTTCTTTTTCCAAGATGAGTTTCTCTGTACTCAGTATCTTCTCAACTCACCTATCCTCATTGAGTTCTCTATCTTAAGGAAATTTAGTGTCCCTTTCACTACCATTTCCTTAAATGAACTCCACCTCATTTTACCTCTGATTGCCTCTACTGCTGTACTATTTGGGACCCCTAAACTTTATCTATCTATAATATTCTGTGATCATTTTAACTTCATGAGATCTCTCTCCTGATCAGTGATTTCTGACCCATACAAAAAATGTTTTACTACCATTCCTTACCACAAATTTTAACCTATTTCATACTTGGTAACTGATCTATTCCCACCACTAATCATCCTCCTGGCCTTCCCTTCATTTATTTCCATTTGTTTTTTCTCCTTTTACTCCTTTATTGATTCCTGAACCAAGATATGTATACCTTATCTACTACTTCTAGCACACTGTTCCCCAAGATCCATTCATTACCCCCTTGTGCTATTATACTTTATCACTAGTTCTTGACTTTTTATTATCATGCTCCCCCTAGGAATTTGTCCCTCCCTCAAAACTTCCCTGACATGTATGAATACAATTCTCTCCCAGATTTTAAAGAAAAAGGAGATACTTTTGCATTTTTCATAAACTTATCATTACATTACCATCCTCACATTAAGACCGACATATATTTTTTGAGAAATTCCTGCTTTTCCCAAGGGCTAATGCCCGCCCCCTTGAAAATTACTGAAGCCCCAAAAAAAGTTAAAAATCCCTGATCTATCCTCTTACATTTCCTGTCACTCTATCTATTGTCCAACTACCTTCCACACTCTTCAGCTATTCTAAGTAAGTAACTCCTCCATAATCTATTTCTTCTCAGCAATTAATACCATATATGTCATCTGCATATGCTAGGCCTTGTCATCAATTTCCTCCAATCCTAGCTCCCCTCTCTGATTTCCTAATCCTTACTAATGATGGTAAAAAAAATTAAAAGAGGTCCTTCCTTTGCCAATTATGGTCATTTGTGTTCTTAGACTTTATATGAAATGTGAAATTTGATCTATTTTGGTATCCAAGACCATCTAAGATATATGAAAGCAGAATTATCTAAACTAACCTTACCCTAAAATTAATCTAACCAATACATAATCTAGCTCTGCTGTTCCTGGCATGATGTGTTGAATTTCAAAAGCATATTAATATCAATCAATAACAACTGAGTGCACAAAATAATAAACAATTACAAAATAAACTTGAGGTACAGTGACCATACTATCTCAACATGCAGCATTCATGCCCTACTGGCACATTAACACAAATAATTCCTCTATGTATATGTTAGAGTGAGTCTGGAGACATAATGAACTTTGTTTCACTCCTACATTATTTCCCAAGTTCTCCACGTAAAGTTAACTTCATTACCATGGTACATTCTGATCACCTCTAGCTGCCTAGCACTCTTATCTTCTTTTCCTATGTATGCCAACAATAAATATAAATTTCTCCTATTTACTGTGTTGAAATGTTTTTCTAGGTTTATAAATGTTAGATATACAGGGTGTCCACAAAGTCAGGGAACATAAGAAATTTCACTGTTTTATTTATTTATGTTATTTTTCCTGTCCAGATCAAATGATGGTTCTGTCTAAAGAAGAATGAGGGTGTCCACAAAGTCTAGGTACATAGGAAATTTCATTATTTTATTTATGTTATTTTTAGGCTAGGCTAGGTTAGGTTAGGTTAGACAAATTACTGCCTCAAATTGAGTGCCTGGGCAAAGGACTTCCAAACTGGTTTCAGCAGGATGGGGCCCCAGCCCATTTTGCTACAGCAATGCAGACTTATTCAATCTAGTTCACCTAAATTTTATAAAGTGCATCAAACTATGCTTTGAAAATGATGGAAATCATATTGAAAATATTATTTATTAACATTAGATTTAAATAAAATTGTTTTGTTTTAAAAGTATGTGTTAATCTCCTGTGTACCCAGACTTTGTAGACTAACCTAACCTAACCTAAAAATAACATAATATATAACATAGTGAAATTTCCTATGTACCCAAACTTTGTGGACACCATGTAGTTTACTTCCTAACCTCTTAATTCTTTCTATCAACTCATTCATAACTATTGCATTTTCTAGACTTCTATAATTAGTGTCAAACACGTGGCCTGCTCTCTCTCTCTCTCTCTCTCTCTCTCTCTCTCTCTCTCTCTCTCTCTCTCTCTCTCTCTCTCTCTCTCTCTCTCTCTCTCTGCACACACACACACACACACACACGGCCTGGTAGCTCAGTGGTTAGAGCGCTGGCTTCACAAGCCAGATGACCGGGGTTCGATTCCCCAGCCGGGTGGAGATATTTGGGTGTAATTCACTGTTGATCTGCTGCAGTCTCTGACGAGACAGCCAGACGTTACCCTACGGAACGAGCTCAGAGCTCATTATTTCCGATCTTGGAATAGGTCTGAGACCAGGCACACACCACACACCGGGACAACAAGGTCACAACTCCTCGATTTACATCCCGTACCTACTCACTGCTAGGTGAACAGGGGCTACACGTGAAAGGAGACACACCCAAATATCTCCACCCGGCCGAGGAATCGAACTCCGGTCATCTGGCTGAAGCCAGCGCTCTAACCACTGAGCTACCGGGCCGTGTGTCTCCTTTCACGTGTAGCCCCTGTTCACCTAGCAGTGAGTAGGTAGGGGATGTAAATCGAGGAGTTGTGACCTTGTTGTCCCGGTGTGTGGTGTGTGCCTGGTCTCAGACCTATCTCAAGATCGGAAATAATGAGCTCTAAGCTCGTTCCGTGGGTAACGTCCAGCTGTCTCGTCATAGACTGCAGCAGATCAAACAGTGAAAATTACACACACACACACACACACACACACACACACACGGTAGCTCAGTGGTTGGAGCGCTGGCTTCACAAGCCAGAGGACCAGGGTTCAATTCCCTGGCCGGTGGAGATATTTGGGTGTATCTCCTTTCACGTGTAGTCCCTGTTCACTTAGCAGTGAATAGGTACGGGATGTAAATCGAGAAGTTGTGACCTTGTTGTCCCGGTGTGTGGTGTGTGCCTGGTCTCAGGCCTATCTGAAAATCGGAAATAATGAGCTCTGAGCTCGCTCCGTAGGGTAACGTCTGGCTTTCTCGTCAGAGACTGCAGCAGATCAAACAGTGAAACACACACACACACACACACACACACACACACACATGTGTGCCTGGTCTCAGGCCTATCCAATGATCGGAAATAATGAGCTTTGAGCTCATTCCGTAGGGTAACGTCTGGCTGTCTCCTCAGAGACTGCAGTCCTACCCAAAGATCGGTCTATGAGCTCTCTCACACACACACACACACACACACACACACACACACACACACACACACACACACACACACACACACACACACACGTGAGTGATCTCCAAGGTTTGTCGTCAGTCCAGTCATAACCCTTCCCACTAAAGAAAACAATATTTCTAAGCAAACATTTTTGTATAACATAATTTTGTAAACTATGTGCATATCTGCATTATATATGTTTATTTCTTGACATGAGAATGATATTGAATCTATTCACACACGCACACACATATCATTACGTTTTATATAGATGCATAACGTAACTTGCCACAAGCAACTCAATTAGGACCAGTGAGTGTATTTACCTAGTTGTAGTTTTACAGGGCCTTTATGCTCGTGTGTGTTCACGGTTGCCTGCTGGTCAGTGACCAGTGGTCACCCAGCCACTGGTAATGACAGTCTTTCCCATTACAAAGCAAGCTCAGAACTCATAGACCGATCTTCGGGTAAGACTGAGACCACACCACACTCCCAACACCGGGAAAGTGAGGCAACAACCCCTCGAATTACATCCCTACCCACTTGCTGCTAGGTGAACATGGGCTACACATTTGCCTCGCCGCACCCGGGACTCGAACCCGGCCTTCTCAGTTGTGAACCGAGTGTGCTAACCACTACATTAAGTGGTGTGTAATTCACCTCGGTCGCATGCTGGTTACCCAGCCAGCCTTCCCCATTACGGAGCGAGCTCAGAGCTCATAGACCGATCTTCGGGTAGGACTGAGACCACATCACAACACACACCGGGAAAGCGAGGCCACAACCCCTCGAGTTACATCCCGTACCTACTTACTGCTAGGTGAACAGGGGCCACACATTAAGAGGCTTGCCCATTTGCCTCGCCGCTTACCGGGACTCGAACCCGGCCCTCTCGATTGTGAGTCGAGCGTGCTATAACTATAACCACTACACTACGCGGTGTGAGTGTGTGACAGAGAATGGGAGGAAAAAATTAGATTAAATATCACGTACGTATACCTACTACCTTACCTGCAAATCACAGAAAGATGTTGGTGTGACTTACCTAATCGTCAGCAGACAGTTCTACACCGCCATCGACATCATGCCATGTGCCATGATAAGAGACTTCTTCCTTACTGCCTGCCAGACGCACAACTCATTCATTCGCTCTGGAGCGACGCTGAGTTGACTTTCCTTTCCCTTTTTACTTACTATTGAACTGGCCAAGTGCTTGAAGGATGTGGTTACTCTCCATTGTGTTGTTGTTACTACTACTAATACTACTGTTACTAGTAGTAATAGCTATGATAATAATGATGATGGGGATAACAGTAGTAGGTACTGTAGCTTGTAGAATTTTTTTTTCTTTTTATGCAAGAGGGGAAGCTGTCCAAGGTCAAGAAAAAAAAACTTCGATTGCCAGTTCCCTTAAAGAGTCATAGAGTTAGTTAGCCAATTAAAAATCTGAGATGTTTTGAAATTCCCTCTTAAAAAAAGAAATGAAGTCGTAGGAAGATGGAAATACAGAAGCAGGCAGGGAGTTCCAGAGTTTACCCTCTAGAGAAAGATATAAATGATTGTGAGCACTGGTTAACTTTTACATTAGTAAGTCTTTGCATTCACTCTATACAAGTGTACTTGTAAGTGTATCTTTAAGTACTGATGACGAGGTCGCTGTGCGACTGATAAAGGATAACCTAGATGGGCCCTGGTGGCCCTTTGTTATCCTATTATGTTATGTTATGTTATGTTACCCTCGCTCGAAAGAGATCACCATTTATCCGATTTAACTTTTATCACTTCATTATATACATTTGGGGCTGTTGTATCGGTTTTATTTTCTATCTACCAAGAAAACGCCTTGTTTTTAAGTACGCTAGTTCAATAATGTTATATGATTGAGGTCTTTCGTCAATGTACAACAGTATAACTAATTAATTCCTCTGAAATATCGTGGAGTGGAGTGGAGTGTGTATCTTGCTACCTTGGCAACCACGCCGAGATCAGCTGTGTCGAACCTGTAGCCACCTGGCCTGTCTCCGTTCAGCGACTCTCGAATATCACAGCTGTGGTGTCTGCTTGTGGCCCTATGCAGTATTACGAATTCTACGATGATGGTGACGGTTCTAATGAGGAAAGCGTACCAAAAGACGTCAATCCAGTCGGGTACATTGCTGGTGGAGATCTGGATTTCAAAAAGAGACCCAGACCTAGGTATGTGAGAGAGAGGCTCAAACAGCGGGAAGATTTAACACTTCCATTAGACCACACTGAACTGTAGCCAGCATCCACTTAACTTTCCAACCCATAGTCTGTTGTATAAGTTATGTGTTAGGTAACCATCTAGGGTCAGAAGTAATGGGATACGTTTAGTTCAGTGGCCGGTTCATTGACCTGTAGGAGAGACTGCCGGCAGCCACACCTAAGAAACCTCTAAGGAGTATTTACAAGTAGGTACTGATATGTTAGGATAGATGTTTTGATCATGAGTGGGTCTGTCTTTTCGGGCCAGGTTTTATTTATTTAGTAATATTTATCATAATATATATATATATATATATATATATATATATATATATATATATATATATATATATATATATTTTATTCATTTATTTATATTTATTTTTATTTTATTTATTTATTTATTTATTTATTTTTTATTTTTATTTTTTTTATTTATTTATTTCATTTTTTTCGGGGGAAGGGGGGCAGAGTATCTTATAAGGAAATGGTATATTTTGTTCAAAAACACTGATTTCAGGGACATGTATTTCTTCATAAGTCTTTTGCCTCATTTCACCCAATCCTTCAAACTGGCTCTGGGGCTTGTGGGCTAGTGTTGTATCACCTTCAGTAAACAATTGGCACTGCCCTAATGTACACATCCTGCTTGCTCTCCATGTTTCCGGCTCCCCCGTCCACGTCTCTTTCACCCAGTTAATTTGACGTCACATATAAAAAGCCACGCTATTGGTCAACAAGGGAAAGAGAGATAATAGATGGAGGAAATGGGATTAAAACAGGAGATAGAAAAAAATGGAGGAAATGGAAATAAAATAGGACAAAAAGGAATAACACAAGAGATAGAAAGGAAAATTAATATGAGGAAATGGGAATGAAAATATGATCATGAATAAGGAAATAGGAAGAAATGATAATAATACAGTGGATAGAAAGAAAAATGGATAATGGACAAGGGAAGAGTATAATGAATAAGGAAATAGGAGAAAATGGTAATGAATAAGGGATTGAAGGAAATGGTAATTAAGCAGCAGATAGAAAAGTGGATAATGAACGGGGAAAGAGGGTAATGAATAAGGGAACAGGGGTGGGGGGGGATTGCGTGTGTATGTGTGTTGTTGACCAATAGTATGGCTTTATATATGAGACATCAAATCAGCTGGGTGAAGGAGTTGTGAAGGGGGAGCCAGAAATGGAGAAGAGCTGGTGGGATATTTATATTAGGAAATTGCCATAATTTTTCAATACAAATTTACAAATCCTTCCTTTCCTAAACATGTCCACTTGTTTGTAAACATTAACTCACATTTTATTGTCTTAACTTTGATATCAGTGTTTATGGTGAATTTTAGACCACTCATATCCAACAAATAATTTAGGCAAGTATTGTAAAAGGTATACTGCATCATGACTTTGGCAAAAATCTATAAATCAAATAAAATTACTTGGGCAATTATTTTATGAAGGTAATGATATCAACTGCATGACACAGTGAGCGTCATACTTTACATAGTACGACAAAACAGAAATAGAGAATTTGCAAAATATTTCCTTAGTAATTCAATTCTATACAGGTTTTTATCTTCAGAAACAGTAGAGGTGAAACATAGTTTGAGACCCAGTTATGATCAGTATATCAGCCCAAATAGTTTGAAAGATAATTTTATATGATGTAACATGTAGATATTCATTTAGCTAGAGGAAGTTTTATTTCTTCTCTAACAGACCTGTCAAAAAAGCTACTAAGAGCATTTGGATTGCATATATCTGCTGGTTGCTAGGAGGATGGTGCAGCTTACATTTGATTTACCTGAGACGGGAACGCCAGGTAAGATTCCTAAGCTGTGCAAAGCAAATTAAGGACTTCACTTAATGATTAGCTTTATTTTTATTTATTATTATTATTTTTTCTTTTTTATCATGGATAACATTTTCTTGCACACCTGTTGATCATCACTTTTGTCAATATACGTACCATGAAAGTAAATCATACTAAATCATAGTAGCATTTGGTAGAGTAATCTAGCTATTACACTGTTTCATCTTTTCCTAATGATGTGTACATATATTCCAGGCATTGATTTGGTACACAACTTTTTTTGGCTTTGCTGGAGTTGGAATAGTACGTGATTTCTTCCGCATCCCTGAATATGTCCGAGATATTAATGAAAGCAATCAATATGTTGAGCAACTAACATCAAAGATGAAGAAGTACAAGAAGGTAATGGATTGATAGTATTAATTCGGTGTGTTGCTTAAAATTTTGTGAATAGCTGGAATGCCATCTATTTACTTGATCAAAAGTACATGTCACCTATTTTATCTAAATTTGTGAAACTTCAAACTTTATAAGTACATTGATATGATTGTTTGTTTATTTTTATTAAAACTTGTTTGATATTCCAGCTTTATAAAAGACTAATCAGTCCCTTTGTGGCAGTAAGACAAAAATCTTGTAAATTTTCCTTCTTTAATGTGTACAAAAGGCAGCGCGCCTACAGAGAACGGCGTCAGCAGCAGGAGTGGCGGGCAGAGAGACTGCTTCAGTAGGGCGGAGGGCAGGTGCTTGAGCGACTCTCTGACTAGAACTACCCACTCCTCACTCTGCCATTAACATCCTCACCTCGGTGGCTGACATCACTCCTGCCGACACCATAGCTCGAACCTGCTTCACGGCTACAATAGAACCACAACCAGTTTATCCCAACAATGAAATGACACTTAAATATAAAAGGAATCCACAACATACATACACCAAACAGCCAGACCACTCCCGCAGTCTGTCCGCACACACATCACTGTCTGCTGTGAAGGCTTCCATGTGTGTATTCAGCTCCCGGAAGTCCATCATGGGTCACACTTTCTTCTTGTTCTCCTGTATGACCGCCATGAGTGGTATTAGGCCCTTAGCTGGTCCATACTTGCTTTCATCATATGGTAGTAACCATCCATCAGTTATCCATTTCTCGAGCTCTTCCTCATATAATTTCCTTGCGTCCCATCTCACAGAATAGGCCTCCACTTGGTTCTGTAAGACACTTGGCTCCTTATTCTCGGCCCACTTCCACGCTGCAGTCCAGTAATTTGCCATGGGATCGTAGGTAGCACAAGTCGCGCTCATCGATTTCCATCGCGGTGGCAGCCGTGCACCGCAGACTTAACGGGGTTGAAGCATGCTTCATCTTGCTCACTAATTGTCACTCCTTCGAGGGCTCTTATACCATCCATGCCGAGGATGAACGTATATCCAAGGGGCTTCCTGGCAGTTACACACACTCACAGTTCAAAAGCGGTCCCCGCGCCACACTGAAGGCGCACAAAACTAGTCCCCTCACACTGCCACTCTTCCCCACTTACAGTAATCATGCTGACTGCATCCCTAGACCACCACTCGCAGCAGGACATGTGCGCGATGCTCATGGAACACCCTGTGTCCACCAACACTCTGCTGCACGCCCCCCACGCTCACCACAGCACTTGGCAACGCCACGTTCACTGACTGCCGCGAGAGGAGGCTGGCGCTGACTCCTCCTCCACGTTCGTTTCCTGAGCAGGCGGACGCAAAATGGCCAAGACCACCACAACGATAGCACCTCACTCTGCGTCGAGGACATCCTGGACCACTCCGCCATTAACGTCCTCACCTCCGTGGCTGACGTCACTCCTGCCGACTCCGTAGCTCGAACCTGCTTCACAGCTACAATAGAACCACATCCAGTTTATCCCAACAATGAAATGACACTTAAATATAAAAGAAATCCACAACATACATACACCAAACAGCCAGACCACCCAATGACTCGAACAAGCCACAATACATTCACGCACACTAACACCCTTCCCTTCCCTTCAAGAATGGTTTAATTCCTACAGAGATATGAAAAGATATAGAAAGTGCACCAGTGTGCACTAGGGCAAACCAAATTGCTAGATGACGGTATTTGAAAGAAAATCGCAAGTAATTAGATAACTGAAGACATCATAATTATTTCTACAAGTTCATCAGCAACACAGGTGAAAGTTCTAAATATGGGAGGTATTTCTACCACTGTGTGTGTGTGTGTGTGTGTGTGTGTGTGTGTGTGTGTGTGTGTGTGTGTGTGTGTGTGTGTGTGTGTTATTTAGTCAGAATTTATTCTTCTTGTTTATTTATCTTTATAATTTGTAATTTATTATGTATTATTCATTATTTATTTTTTATATTTATTTATTATTTCTTTTCCTATCCTGACAGCCTCCATTCAGTTTGGTCCGATTTGTTGGCCAGATACTGACAGGGAATTCATGGAGTTTCCTTTTAGGGGCTGCAGTACCCAGGGAGCCAATATTTGGTGTGTCCCTTGTGCCACTCATTCATCTGGCTCCTGTAGGAGCAGCTTTAGGTAAGATATATCTCAAAGAAAATTTTTTATTAGTTGAGCTTTGATCATGCTTTAAGGAAACTTATAATGACACAGGAGTCTTTGATGACTTTGATTTCATGGGAAGATATCAGTGTTTTGCTGTGCTTACAGTGTGATTATACAGTGGTGCCTCACGATAACAGACACTTCGGAGGTTAGGGTGTGTCTGTTACTGAGAGACCTTTAACCTCCCCACACCCTATTTTTCCCCTTTTTGGAGAAAGAGAGAGCCTGAGTTAACGAAGTGCAGATGACAAAAAACATCAGAAACTCTTCAATTACTCGATTTTTGTCGCCATTTACCAGTCTCTGGAGGTCTACAATTTCATTTCTTTCCTCTTTTAACTGAGGGTAATTTAGTAAGAAGTGGATTAGGTTTCCTCTTCTAGATGCACTGGTGGAAAGAAACAATAATACACCTGCTTCTCTCTCTCTCTCTCTCTCTCTCTCTCTCTCTCTCTCTCTCTCTCTCTCTCTCTCTCTCTCTCTCTCTCTCTCTCTCTCTCTCTCTCTCTCTCTCTCTCTCTCTCTCTGTGTGTGTGTGTGTGGCAGTGTCATTATCCTCGCTTGGCCAACAACATTCAAACACATTCACACCAGAAGGCTGTAGGTCCAACCAGCCTGGGAGCCCATTTTACTACAGGTATCACTCTCCCCACAGCCAAGCAGTCGCAGTTCTCCACCTAATTACAAGTTTTGTAAATTGTGGACCAACAAAACGAGTCAATGATATGTAGCATGCAGGAGTAGATAAACACAGGCCTTTTTTGGCTTGTTTATTGTGTCATGTGTATTCATCTGCATGGCCACTGGGAAACAATGGATTTGTAGGGAAAAAGAAAGAAAAAAAAAAGAACTGCCATTATGGTCCACCAAAAAAATGGTTAGTATCTGGTCAATCCTTTACTGAGTGAAATCTTTTACTGTGAGATATGTTATCACGAGGCACCACCGTATTGATTTACTCATTAACAAATTGTTCACTAGCCTCTTATTTTATTATCTGATTTCCATGATCATTTAGTGAATGTAAAATCACTTACTGCAATGTGGTGGGTTTTATAACTAGTATTGATGCATTTGCAGCTGTGTGGATCATTGGAAATATAGGAAGGGAACGAGGGAACTTAAAATGGGCCATGATTGGTGCTTTGGGAGTTGTTCCCATCTCCTTCATCCACCCGCCTGTTACTAACTTCAGTGCAGTTACCTCTACCGTACTCTTCAATTGGAAAGGAAAAGAATGGCTAAGAACACCGTACCCAAAAATTCACATTTGCAGGTAAGTTAGATTTTCTTGGTTAAATTCAGGATTGTCTAATTTTGATAGTCAGTTTAACTTAGATTTGGAAGATGAATTTGTTTAGAAAATAATGAACTTGTATATCTTTGGGTTAAACATTAAAAGAATGAAGGAAAGTAGGTACTAATGTTCAAATTCAATATTGTTGAGCACATCCATACCATTTAATATTGGTTAAATATGAGATATGCAGCTTGGGCACTGGCTTAATAAAGATGCATTGTGGAGTGGTGGTGTGAGTGAAAAGCAATACACTGAGGGTCTTTATTCTTAATTAGAGGATGAAGAGTAGAGAGTTAACAAAAAAAATGTACGTGAAAGAAATTAGAGATCCTATAGAAGAGAGGGGCTTCTTGGGAAGTGTAGCAGTGTAAAGTAGTAATATGTGACAGAGGTGTTAGTGGAGGCAGAGTACTATTCCCTTGAGAAGATGCTTCCTCAGAGAATGAGGCATCAGACAGGTAGACAGATTACTACATAGATACATAAACTGAATACTGTTAAGATTCATAAACTTGGATAGTCTAGACACACTAGGGATGATTATCATTAGATGGGTATTTATAATGTTAGACTGTTGTCTAAGAAAAGAAAGTAAATTTGCTCTTGTAACATTTACTCTTTTTGAATATGTGTAATAATCTTGTGAAAATGTTTTCTGACATTTTCATTGTCAACAGGCGTTTGGCAACCTTATTCATGTGTGGACTTGTATTCACAAGTCTGTGGGCATCTCATTTCTACTTCAATGCCACAGTCACAGACAAGAATGGAGATGAAATCAAGATGAGGGATGCTGCTAAGAATTTCATCAACTCTCCAATGTTCCTTGAGTTTAAGAGAAACTTGGGGGTGCTTTACAGTAACATATTGGAATATGGCTGGAAAACTGCTTGGACTAACTTTATTGAGCTCCTTGATCCACAAGGGGAAACACATGCTTTGAAGGTGACTTGTAGGGATGTCTCCAAGATTTGCATTCATTAATTTTTTTTATTACATTGAAGTAGTATATGGTTGTGAGGTAAATTTCTTGAATTTTTACTTGTTATCTTGTCTTGAGATGCAGATTACTTGTTATTCACTGTAATACTGTGATCATTAATTTTTATAACAAGTGTTTTCTAGTTACCTTTAAGAGCCCAACTAATGTTTATAGACACACACACACACACACACACAAAGAACAATGTATATATATATATATATATATATATATATATATATATATATATATATATATATATATATATATATATATATATATATATATGGAAGGTATGAAAATATAGACGGCAGTGCCATCAATGTAAACAGGTGAGCCAGACCTAGAGGAGCCAGAAACAAGATGATAGAAACATCTTTGGGATTATGACAGCTGGGAAGTTGGAGTAATGAAAGGAAATTTTCTAGATTTGAGGAGGAAAAAACCAACATGTGAAGGATGATAACAGTAGAAAAAAAAAATTTGGTGTCTGAGGGAGATGATCACCAAGATTTTTGAGAAACAGGATCAGTTGATTCTGGAAAACCGAGGGCTAAGGGAAAGATGTGACGAGTTAGGGAATGCTGTTAAAATTAACAATGAGATGAAGAAAATTCTAGATGAAATAGAAAGGAAAAACTGTGCCCTTAATGGCAAATGTGAAGACTACGCAATGGTGCTGCAAGTTCTAGAGAAAAAAAATAGCCACTAATGTGGGGCAGAAAAGGGTATAAGTGAAACCAATAACTGGAAATATTAAAGAAGGTCTGGAAAAAAGAAAAAGAGGAAGAAAAGGTGAATTTTGCAGAAGAGAAAAAATGAAGGACACAGTTATAGAACTGATCAAAGAAAAGGAAGAGCTAGTGAGAGATACAGTAGATAAAAAGAAATGTATGATTGTATATCAACTACAAGAAAAGAAAACAGTGAAATTTGTAAGGGAGAAGGAGGAGAAAGAGATGATTAAGCAGCAGTTCAAGATGAAGAACAGAAACTAGAAAAAGAAATGGAAGAAATATACAGACTTGATAAATATAGTGAGGAGACTAAAAGACCACTAAAATTTTTAAGATATATTGCAAGTAGGGAAAGAATAAATTTTAGCGAAGACTGGAAAGCTGTCAGAAAAGACAGAATATAGCATTTGGATAAGGAGAGATATGAAGCAGGAAGAAAGGGAAAAAGAGAGAACTGAGAAGTGAAGCTAGGGGAAAAAACGAGAGAAGGACAGAGAACAAGAAGAAATCTTACTGGAGAGTGCTAGACAGGAGGCTGAGGAAATGGTATGTTCGGGAATGGGAAAGAAAGCATTAAGAGTCATCTATGCAAACATAGATGGATTTATATCAGGAAGATTGGAAGTGAGAGATTATATATTGGAAAAAGGACAAGGTATGTGTAACAGAAACAATGTTAAACAAAGACGTCCAAGAAAATTTTAAAGTGCAGGTATATAATGTTTGGAGAGACAGTAGGGGAAAAGCAGGAGGAATATTGATAATGACTCGAGAGGATATGTAGATGGAAGAGGTACAGTATGGAAAGTGACTGGCAGAGGTTTTAAGCATAACAATTAGGGAGGGAAAGGAGGAGTATCATAGTAACATATGTGCCACTGAAGACTGATATATGGAGACGATGTGCACAAAGAAATGCAGAATGTAGTGCTAAATTGCTTGGGCATTATATTAAGAAAAGACAGAAGAGTGCTACTTGTTGGGGATCTAAATGGCAAACATGTGAATTGGAAAGAAATGGATATAGACAGTTCATGTTGGGCAATGGAGGGAAAAAGTGTTACAACTGGCAATGGTAAACACAATGGACCAGTGGGTGAAGGACTATACAAAAGAAGAACCACTTGTGCTGGATTAGATAAAAAAAAAAAAAAATACATCCAACCATCAAATATCATAGCCCAATAGGCAAAAATGATCATGTGGTTCTAGAAATTGATTAGAAGATCAGATATTTTGAAATATAATGACGGATACAAACAAAAAGATTGAATCATGCCAAGACAAATTTTAAAGGATTATGAAATTACCTTGGTAGTATTGACTGGAAGGAAGTCATGCAAGGCAAGACAGTCCAAGAGAAGTATGAAATATTCCTAGTCAAGTACAATGGGTAGATAAAGAGATATGTTCCAGAATACAGAGTAAAGTGGAGCAAACACATGTGGTACAATGCTACATGTGCAAAACCTAATAAATGTAAGGATACAGCTTGGAAAAAATTAAGGAAGCTTTATAAGTATATATGTATGTTACTATAGTCCTGCTCCTCCAACAATGTGGATTGGGTGCGGCTGTGTTGGGGAATTCCCGCTGTACAGTGGTGAAGCATGTCTCATAGCCAGTGATGCAGCAGAGTTCTAATATTAGTAAAACTTTAGCAAATATGGTCAGCAAATATACATACGCATTTAGCCTTAGTATTACAACGTATGAGAGAGCAGTAAACTTATTATTGATAATATATTCATAAGCCTGGCAAGAAACGTGGCATACATATTTTACAGTGTTGCTAAAAAAAAAATAATATACTTATAAAGAGGTTTCCTTGCGGTTTGGGATGGGTAAATAGTTCCATAGTTATAATTAGATTATATCGTGAAGGAAAGTACTTTAAAATAAGCTGACATAAGTAAGAAAAAAACTACATTCAAATCTTCACGGCAGCAACACCAATCACGCCCGCCATCCATACAGGTGATGGGAGGTCAGCTGCGGTGTCCTTGACCAGGAAGAAAGAGAGGGGGAGGAAGAGGGAGGGGTAAGAGAGAGGGAGGAAGAGGGAGAGAGGGGGGGTAGCCAACGAGGGATTAAAGGTATGGCAGCGCTGTCCTCCCGCTATTTCCCATGGGGGCCGCACCCAATCCACATTCTTAGACGAGCAGGACTATAGTGGCTTACCACAGGGTTCAATTATGCCCCAAGTATATATTAATGATATACAAGAGGGTTTGAGTAGCTATGCAAATTTGTTTGCAATCAATCAATCATGGGGGGCATACGCCAGGGGGGCGCGTCGCCTCGCCTACCCTATGGCGCCACTCCAGGCGGTCACGCCTCGCAAGTCTCCATGCAGGCTCCCTTCCCATGCCAAGTAACTCCCAGCAGGAGGCATCAATTTGCTGCCGCCATGAGTTCTGTTGATGTCCCCTTGGCCTTCTCTGTGCTGGGTTATCCCTTTCAGAGATAGCCTGATATGCAGGATCGGCTTCCAGGTAGCGTGCCACATGCCCATATTGTCACAGTTAGCATTGACAGACTATGCTGGTAATCGGCCTCGAATCAGTCTCGCTGGGCAATCACTGATTTAACAGTCATACCAGTGGTACCTCATGATCCTACGAAGGCATCTAGTACCAAAGACATCAATTCGCCTCTTCAGCTCGGTGTTCAGTGTCCATATCTCACAACTGTAGAGTAAGACAGGGATCACCAACGGCTTGAAGATCCGAATCTTTGTCCATTTGCACAGGTACCAACAACGCCAAATACTCGTGTTGAGCGAATCCATAATGCTGTGAGCCAGGCCAATCCATCGTACAATTTCTTAGCTCGACCCAACATCATTATGCACTACACTATAAAAATTCTTGAGAGTAATAAGGAACAAGGAGGACTGTATGGAATCGCAGAAAGATATTGACAAAATCTGGGAATGGAGCCAAAAGTAGAAATTAGAATTTAATACTAGGAAATCCTATATAATGGAAATGGGTAAAAGTAATAGATGTACATGGGAATACAAAATGGGAGAAAAGGTTATTATGAAAAGGAGAGAAGAGAAAGACATGGGAGTTATTATACAAGACATTCTGACTCTAGAAGGACACATGAATGTGTTATTTGCTTCAACATGCAAGACACTAACAAATATCAGGACATGGACAAGAGTATGGTGAGAAAGATCATGACCACTATGATAAGATCTGGACTAGAGTAGGCAGCAGTGATGCAGTCACCATACAAGCAGAAGGACATGAGGAAACTAGAAAGGATCCATAGGATGTCTAGAAAGATGGTGCTAGAAATAAAGAATCTTCCCTATGAAGGAAGATTGAAGGAAATGAAACTACCAACTTTGAAGAATAGATTGAAGAGAGAGATCTAATAACGATATATAGATAGTTAACCATATGGAAAAGATAGGTAGACAAGACCTGGTATCACAGACTGAGGATGATAGTTGAACAAGAGGACACTCCAAGATCATGAGAAGTCAGTGTTTGAGGAACATTAACAAGTTGAGTTTTCAACATAGGACGGTGGACTTCTGGAACAGCTTGAGTGAAGAGATTGTTGCAGCAGAGAGTGTGCATAAATTTAAGGAAAAATTGGATAAAAGTAGATATGGAGACAGGTCACTATGAACCCTCCTCGAACCCTGTAATGTACAACTAGGTATATACACACACACACACAC
>NC_059304.1:11426392-11431392 GCF_017591435.1 Portunus trituberculatus | reverse complement strand
GACGATTTTATCTAACATGAACGGTCAATTCAGAGCTATGAGGTATACTTGCTTCTGAGTACTGTAACTACTGTTGAACCTCAATAACTCGACCCCGATAACTTGGATTTCGCGATAAGTCGGACTCTGACTGACCCAGGGACTAAAGTCTGATGTGAACTGCCTGCCCTTTTTTTTTTTTTTTTTTTTTTTTTTTTTTTTTTTTCACCTTCCTGTATTTCATTTTCTACTGCCATCAAAAATCGAATTCCAAAAAAAAAAAGATTGTATTTTAGTTGTAATGTAAAATGATACCAAACAAAAGTTGATCAGAATTTATACCGATTTTGTGAAATTTTTTGAAATGTAAAAAAACGCTTTTCGAGATATTCACTTCTCAGGATTTTTCATAATTTTGTCCTGTTTTGCTATTTGTATTCATCTGATTGACATGAAATTTTCACACATGATTGTGTATACAATAGTGACTTCCTAGAACATAAGTTGATAATGCATCAGATCCCCGCTTTTCTAGAAAATATTATTCACTCCTATGTGAGGGTTGGGAAGGCGCCATCAGCAGCGTCACAGCAATTTGCCAATTTACTATAGGACCTGGACACTGAGTCGTTATTAGTGTGTTGAAGTGAGATAATGATACAGTGAAGTATTACTCGTGTGGTCCAGCTCTACAACTGTCTCAACATAGTCTTTTATGTTAGTGTTATTGTAAGGGTTATGTGATATATAAGTGCGATGATGAAGGTAGTGAGAAAAGAAGTGTTTGAAAAGATCTTAGCAGTATTATGATATAGAGAGATGGTGGAGCGTAGCAGTGAGGCGTGGGGTAAGGCGAGTGTCTTGGAGGGGGAGATAACATGCGTGACGGATGGGAGAGAGGAGGCGAGAATTCATGGTCCAGCAGTCTCCCAATGATACGTTTGTATGTTTCTTGTTGTCTTCTCTTGAAGTTTCTTATTCAAATCCTCGTCAATTTATGTATGTAAGGACGTTATTTCTGACGCCTGGCCACGTACTGTGTAGGGCTTGAGTCAGGTTATGACAACCGCACGAGACATTTAAAATATAGCTTCCTGGTGGGAAGGGTATTTAATTATAGAAAAATAAACTACACCATCTGATAAATTAAGGTCTGAAGGTTTCAGAGACCAATGTAATCCCAAAATTTTAAATGTCAAAATTTATTAGGTAAATCCTGTAAGTTTTTTTTTTTTTTTTTTTTGTGTGTGTGTGTGTGTGTGTGTGTAAGGGAGGAATTGGCTGTTGTTGGACCAACCTTTTCCCCTATTAGTCCGAGTGAGCGAGGGTCAATATTTCATGAAGTGAAGGAGGATGGAATATTGCATAAAGGTAGGAGGGGAGTACTTTGTAGGAATGTAGGCCACTGTTTGGATTTGCCTTTATTCTATCAAAATATTTGGTCTCACTGTCATTACTTTTTGATTCCCCCTTGAAACTAAAACTTTAGTGTAGTATGTACATATAAGAGAAAAGAAAAGTCTTTATCTGCTCACAATACCTCAATGTTGTTCTGATTTTGGATTAGGAGATCAGCCATACTGGTGTCATTTCAATTATTGTGATAGAGTTTATCAATTCTAGAATGGTGCAGAGAGCTTTCTTAGTGTTTCAATGAAGGAAAAAATTGCTGCTTGTGTTGGTGCTGTATTCGGTCATCCATGTGGTGGTACTGTTTTCATAGATAGAAGGGCCTACATCTTGGTGTCGTGTTCAGTGTTGGAAAGCTATATCCACACTCGGAAGCAATATTTGCGAACAGTTGAGAAAAATTAGGTACACTAAGCCCCCGCACTTGGCGAAATTCACTTTTGGCAGTAGGGTGGCCATTGACCACAGAGTACATGCTTGACAGTACTCCCCTGGCAGCCGCACGGGGAACCACGCGGCTCCCTGGTGACGTCAGACCTCTCTCTAAACCTATTCAGCCATTTTGTTTGTGCTACCCTCTGTTCTGCTTGCGTGGGAACGAATTCTGGTGATTTACCGCCAACATGGCCTCTACCAGCGTAACAGGTGGTACCAGTAGGGGTAAGGGCAATGGTGGTGGCGGCAAGGACGAAAGTGGGTGAGGGAAACTGGTGGAAAAATGGGAGTACAGACGAGGAAAGCAGCACAAATCGTACGGTGTGAGTGAAAAGGAGAAAATTATCAAGATGATAGACGAAGGAGGCAGAAACTGTGACAAGGTTAGAACGTTAAATGTACGAGAGTCAACAGTGAGGTGATTACGAAAGGCCTTTATATCATGTCTTATTACCTTTATTTAATGTTTCTTGGTCTGTTTTGTACATGTGTTCTAATATGTGAAGGCAAAAGATTTTATTTCAGTTCGAAAGATGGTATTTTAGGGGTCAAAAGAGAGACTTTAACAATGACCAAAGACTGATTGAGGCAGTTTTTTCGGCTATTTATATGGTATAAAGAACTCATGCTTGGCGAAATTCGCATTTGGCGGTAGTTTCGCCAGACTTATTAATTCACCAAGTGCGGGGCTTATTGTAAACAGTTTGAGACAATGCATCCGGTTCAGACCATCTATCCACTCATCCAACCATTCAACGTTCCATCCATCCATCCTACCATTTCCTCGTTACTCCATCTATGCAATCATCTATTTATTTATTAAGCCTTCCATCTACTCATCCATCCATCCTTCCACTCATATATTCATCCACCCATCCATCTCATTATTGCATTCATCCACTCCCACTTACCCATTTATCAGTTCATGTCATCCATCCAGCCATTCACTCATTCATCCATTTGTTATGTCATCTATCGAGCCATCCACTCATCCATCTATCTATTTACTCATATATCTTTTTTTTTTACGTTATGGCCTATAGCTCTTGTAGGCATACTTGAAGAGTATATGTGGGAAGCCCTGTACAGCTTCCGCCCATTAGTGGCGCAGGCAATTTTATTTATAGTGGTACCCATATCACCACCCAAGCGATCTTTGGTGTATCCACCTAGTCCTAGAACGTAGGTATCATGGTGATATGTAGGTCAACTTCAAACCACTCGACAAAATGGCATAGCTTCAAAGCGGTATGTGGTGGGATTCGAACCTACGCATGGACGTCTGCCCGTTCACACGCTCACCATCTTTACACTATGCCACCGTCTCTGTCCACTCACCTATCCAGCCATCCACTCATTTATCCATCTCTTCACTCATCCAACCATGTACTTACCCGTATACGGATATATCTTTCCATCTATCCATTCGCATATCCATCTCTTCACACGCATCCATCCATCTATTCACTCATCTTTCAACTATCCACTCATCCGGCCATCCATTCACTCGTCACTCATCCAGTCATCCATCATACATCCATCCATTGAAACTATTTCTCAAATATTTCCCAATGTTACCTTTTGATCCATAGACAAATAATGATACCAGCTCGTGGGCACGTAGGTAGGCCACAAACACTACAGTTGATCGATCACCTTAATTTACAAGCGAATTCAGATAGAAAAAAAAAAAATAGGCGAGGAAAAAAAAAATAGAGATAATAACACAATCCCAACAATATCTAACAATAATTCATTGCCCAGTTCAGGCGACCATGCTATTGAATTATCAGTTATGATACGTTTTTCGGTAAGTGGGGGAATCTTTTCTGTTCAGCGCTAATCATGCAGTGATTTGTGTTCGAGAGCTGGACTTTTTCGAGTTATAGCCGAGTGGACGAAGACTACTTGGTCATAAATTCAAGGCTGCCACTTGCAGGGGAAATCCCCTACAGTAGGCTTTAAAGGATGGGGATACCTACGGGGAAAATAGCAATTTGTAAGGGAAACTATAGTTTATTGACAATATGTAGGGGATTTTTTTTTTTTTTTACATTAAATATTTGTCTGCACACCCATTACAGTTTATGAAATATGGATTATATATATATATATATATATATATATATATATATATATATATATATATATATATATATATATATACACATATATATGACGCAACATGTGGGAGTATGGTGCAAAGGGGCGAGGCGCTCCATTAGGACGAGGGTCGATCGTCGTTCCCGCGTAAATCGTCCAGTCTGACATGGTAATATACCGAAGTTAATTTTCGATACCAGGTGTTTTTTATTTCTTTGTAGTAAAAGAATGAATCTGCAAAAAGTATGAATACGTTTATTTTCACGCAATAATATATGCATGTACAAAAAGGAATTTTGGGGTTGGCGTAGGTGAAAGGGGAAAATGTGCACGAGTGGTAGATGAAAGTATGAGAAAATGTGCACGAGTGATAGATGAAAGTAGGGGAAAATGTGCACGAGTAGTAGATTAAAGTAGGGGGAAATGCGCGCGAGTGGTAGGGAGAAATGAAAATTTAGAGTGGGGTCTTGACTCTTGATCGCTCACGCTCAGTACGTTTCGGTAGCGTCACTCGAGGGGTCGCGCTGGCCTTGTGTGAAAATAAATCGGGCAGACTATATATATATTTTTTTATAGTAGAGAATCGTCCCAAATCGCGTGTGGTCTCTCTCTCTCTCTCTCTCTCTCTCTCTCTCTCTCTCTCTCTCTCTCTCTCTCTCTCTCTCTCTCTCTCTCTCTCTCTCTTCCGAACTCGCTCACTGCCTGGTCAAACTCTTTCATCTGTGTCTCTCTACTTCTATTTATCCTTCTTGCTGGAAGTTTGCTCACATTCAACCTGTCCCTAAAAAGGTGACCACTCCAATCCTTCTAACTACCGCACAAAAGTAGGACGGTGTCTGCCATAATAGGCCTAACTGCAGTAATTTTAATAGGAATGAGTACATGATTTGCGTGGATAATATGTGGCTAGATTACATACCGTACGTAACCTACACATATCCACGGTCCAGATATACGTGTGACGTGATCGTGGATGCGCGGATGGAAGATCTTGTTATCTGGACCAAGGATTCTATATATTCCTTGATCTAGACCGTGCACATATCAACCAAGGTCATATGGCAGGGATGATG